>NW_027398460.1:0-11390 GCF_003265705.2 Callorhinus ursinus
AGAGTCCCAAGAGGATGAACTCAGAGACACTGCTGGTTTGGTTGACTACTGCCATTGACATGGGTCTAGTTATATAAACAATCTTTTGTTATTTGCCTTACTCCAAGTCCACAACCCAGAAAGTCTTTGTTTTCTCTGTTTGGTCACAGTTAGCTGCTATACAGGGACAGCTTGTCAATCTCCCTTGATGTGGCCCTCCCTTCCCAAATCCATGGCATCATAATGCCTTTTAGTGAAGGCTGGAGGGACAGAAGAAGAGTTTTCCTTTAGAAACCATCAGAGTTGCATCGGGTGTTATACACAACTAATGAATCATTAACACTACATCAAAAACTAATGATGTATTATATGTTGGCTAAATGAGCTTAATTTAAAAAAATAAAGAAGGAAACCAGCAGAGATGGACCTCACTGATTCCAGTTCACTATTCCTATTCTGTGAAAGCACTGTTCCCTTGCTGGAGATTTAGCAACTAAAAACAGGCAGATCCATGTATTGTGTAGCTCATGTTCTAGGTGGGGAGACAGATCATCAACAACATCAAGCAGTGCATAAGGGATGGAAATGATTGGGGGATGAGTCTGCCAAAATAACCAAAAGGGAAAACCTAAGAGGAATGTTGAACCCATTTCAACAAAGTGGGCTTTTTCTCCTCTGAGGACAGTCTGTGCAATCTCCCTTTTTCTGTAAATTATTTTTCCTTTCTTTAATATTTTGTCCTAAATCACGTTTGTACAGGATGGGCATCCATTGTTGAGTATTCAATTCATGCTTTATAATTCACCAGTCATATGTGTATGCAAAAATACTTATGAGAACCCATTAATTTTTTATATATTAAGTGTTGATATACATATGCTTTTTTTCAGTCTTATGCAGTTACCTGGCTATTGATATCAAGGTGGCCTCCATTTTCTTGCTACTACAAA
Source organism: Callorhinus ursinus (assembly GCF_003265705.2). Taxonomy (NCBI): domain Eukaryota; kingdom Metazoa; phylum Chordata; class Mammalia; order Carnivora; family Otariidae; genus Callorhinus; species Callorhinus ursinus. The sequence goes on from NW_027398460.1 coordinate 930, forward strand.
AAACTCTGCGATGAGAGATCTTATATAAGCGAAGTGTGTTAAATCAACTTTTTAGAGTCAGTATAGCTATGCATACCTCATTAATGGACATATTACATAGAGATTTTCAAATGGTTTGAGATAGTGGTTATTTATATACTCCTACTTACCATAAAAATCTCTACAATGAACGTACTTAAATCACCAAAGTGTTTGAAATAATTTCTTTAGAAGCACTATATACTTTCACACCTTTTAAATGATCTTTTTACATTGGAATTTTTATGGATTAAATACTGTTATTCTAATATGTTAATTCATTTAACATTGAAATATTAATATATTAATTAATTTAATAATTAAATGCAGTAATTATGTTAACAATTAAATGATGTCATGTGCATAACAGTGACTATGGTTAATAATACTTTATTGCATATTTGGAGTTTGCTAAGAAAGCAAATTGTAAAAGAATGCTTACGTTTTATTTTATTTTATTTTATTTTATTTTACTTTATTTTATTTTATTTTATTTTATTTTATTTTATTTTATTTTATTTTATTTTTCTTTTAGAGAGAGAGAGAGAGTGTTTGGATAGACAGTGTGAGCTGGGGAGGGGCAGAGGCAGGAGAGAGAGAATCTTAAGCAGGTTCTATGCCCAGTGTGGAGCCTGAAGTGGGGCTCAATCCCACAACTCCAATATCTTAACCTGAGCCAAAATCAAGAGTCAGATGCCTAACCAACTGAGCTGCCCAGGTGTCCTGACTCAAGAGAAACTCTTCATCAGTCTCAGTGTCACCTTCCCTTATCTGCTATTACTGGTTGTTCTCAAAACCAATTAACTCACATGCTTAAAATATACTCCTCACTGCCAAGTTGTCAGACTAATATGATTTTGCAAGATCTTACAGAAGAAATCTTAGTTTAGCACTGAATGATTTGAGTGAACCAGTAGTTAAAGTTAATAACAATAACCAATATTATTGAAAATTTACTCCCTGTCAAGCTTGTGCTAAGTACCTCACAAATCCCACGATGAAGGACCATGAGGCATGTGTTCTTATCAGGAACCTGAGGCTTAGAGGTGAAGTGGTTTGCTCAAGGTCGCCAAAGAAGTGAATAGCAATCAGGATTTGAACCCCAAGCTGAATCACTCCGAAGCCCTTGCTCTCAACCCTTAGAGTACACCTCCTCATGATTTGGTGTGTATATTGTGTATCACAATCATACACAGGCACTGTTTGCCTCATGGTGGTCATTTCCTACATGACCACCCCTTCTATCCCCCTTAACTGACAAGCTTTCTTCTCCAATATTCAGAATCTATCCTTGTAGTGGCTAGGGAGGAGACCTATCTTTCTGTGTTATACAGATGGAGGATCTGAAGTTTTGAACACCCGTGATTAACTGGCCAAAATCAGGTGGAAAAAATTGGCCATGCATGGCTGGGGCATGTCTGTCATGTGGAGTTGTGGTCAGTGCTGGGCAGTGTCCTGGACTTAACACAAAAGATGGGGTTTGATTTTTCCTCTGTCACTTGCTCATAAGCTGATTCCTGATGTTTTATGAATAGCAAGTGAGATACCATGTCTGCAAAACAATCTGTCAAACACAATTCAATAATAAACAAGGAGCCATTTGTGAAAAGGCTGCTTGTGGAAATAAGAAATTAGTGGAGGTTTGGGTTAATTAATTAGGTTGGGTGATCCAGGTCATAGATGTGAGGATCACCTATTCTGATGATTAGGAAAAGGGAAGCTTTTGAGACTGAGAACCAGGAAGAACAGTCTTCAAAGTACAAGGTGAGAGGGTAAGGTTGAGAATACAATAGTTTTCTTTTTCTTTTTTTTTTTTTTTTTTTTTGTGTTTTCCTTCTACCAGATTCCACAGTGTAGACTGCCTAGAGGTCAAACTAAAAGCCAGATGGAGGTTTTAGTTGGACCCTATGGACTCAAAAATCCATGAAAGATTTGAAACTCTCAGGGAGGAAAGAGTAGTTGTTAGAGCTTGGAGGAGCCAAGCAGGTGGCCAGCTTACTGAAGCTCACCTCCAGATCCAGATGCTCTTCTTTTCTTCCCACTGTCTCCAGAAGCTGGTCTGCACCACACCTGCTACTCAGCTGCCAGTCTGCGTCTCAGCCAAGCACAGCCCCCTCGTGTTTCTCCCACAACATTCTGGCTGATGAACAAGGAGAGGAACAGGAAAGGCAGAGGAACTGATATGCTACTTGGACAAGACAACACGTTTCCCCTCACTGGCCTCCAACCCCTCATGTCTTATCTCCAGCAGGCTGCTGCTTTCCCAGCTCCCCATCTCAGAAGACAGAGACTCCCTGACTCAAGGGACAAGGACCCTCTTGATTGTGAAAGCCCAGGCAGCATCTCCTGAGTCTGAGCTCTGCTCTGCTGGCCTCCGGGGTCCTTGTTAGGCTGAAGAAGTTGTGGTTTGATGACTTCTCAAGGGAGCTGGTCCTGTGATCGCTCTAAGCAGAGTCAGCAGACTGGGAATCACACCTAACAGGGCTGACTCCAGGGGAAAAGGGAGCCCTGAGATTTCCTGTTTCGGTGTGGGGACTCATCCAAGAGCTTCTTAACCTCAGTGCAACCACCTTTAGGTGTAAGGTTAGCTTGTGTATTTGAGACTTTTCTAATTTTTTGGGAAAGGCTTGTATTGCTATGTACTTCCCTCTTAGAACTGCCTTTGCTGTATCCCAGAGGTTTTGAATAGTTGTATTTTCATTTTCATTTGTTTCCATGAATTTTTTTTTAGTTCTTCTTTAATTTTCTGGTAGACCCATTCATTCTTTAGTAGGATGCTCTTTAACCTCCAAGTGTTTGAGTTTCTTCTAAATTTCCTCTTGTGATTGAGTTCAAATTTCAAAGCACTGTGGTCTGAAAATATGCAGGGAATAATCCCAATCTTTTTGTACCAGTTGAGACCTGATTTGTGACCCAATGTGTGATCTATTCTGGAGAATGTTCCATGTGCGCTCGAGAAGAATGCGTATTCTGTTGTTTAGGATGGAAGGCTCTATATATTTCTGTGAAGTCCATCTGGTCAGTGTGTCATTCAAAGCCCTTGTTTCCTTTTTGATCTTCTGCTTAGATGATCTGTCCATTGCTGTGAGGGGTGTTAAAGTCCCCTACTATTATTGTATTATCATCAATGTGTTTCCTTAATTTTGTTATTAATTGGTTTATATGATTGGCTGCTCCCAAGTAAGAAGCATAAATATTTACAATTGTTAGATCTTCTTTTTATTATTATTATTATGTTCAGTTAGCCAACATATAGTACATCATTAGTTTTTGATGCACAAGCTAACCTTGTACCTAAAGAACCTGGAGAAAGAACAGAAAATAAAGTCTAAACCAAGCAGAAGAAGAGAAATAATAAAGATTAGAGCAGAGATCAATGAAATAGAAACCAGAAAAACAGTAGAATAGATCAATGAAACTAGAAGCAGGTTCTTTGAAAGAATTAATAAGATCAATAAACCTCTGGCCAGACTTATCCAAAGGAAAAGGGAAAGGACCCAAATCAATAAAATCATGAATGAAAGGGGAGAGATCATGACTAACACCAAGGAAATGGAAACAATTTTTAGAAATTATTACCAACAACTATATGCCAACAAATTAAGCAATCTGGAAGAAATGGATGCATTCCTGGGAACTTATAAACTACCAAGACTGAAATAGGAAGAAATCAACAATCTGAATAGACCAATAACCAGTAACAAAACTGAAGCAGTAATAAAAAACCTCCCCCAAAACAAGAGTCCAGGGCCAGATGGCTTCCCCGGGGAATTCTACCAAACATTTCAAGAAGAAATAACACCTGTTCTACTGAAGCTGTTTCAAAAATTAGAAACAGAAGGAAAACTTCCAAACTCATTCTATGCGGCCAGCATTACCCTGATCCCAAAACCAGACAAAGACCGCATCAAAAAGGAGAATTACAGACCAATATCCTTGATGAACATGGACGCCAAAACTCAACGAGATCCTAGCCAATAGCATCCAACAGTACAGTAAAAGGATTATTCACCATGACCAGGTGGGATTTATTCCTGGGATGCAAGGGTGGTTCAACATTTGGAAATCAATGTGATAGAGCACATTAATAAAAGAAAGGACAAGAGCCATATGATCCTCTCAATTGATGTACAAAAAGCATTTGACAAAATACAGCATCCTTTCCTGATTAAAACTCTTCAATTATTAGATCTTCTTATTGGATAGAACCTTTAAGTATGATATAGTATCCCTCTTCATCCCTTACTACAGTCTTTGGCTTAAAATCTAATTTGTCTGATATAAGGATCGCCACCACACCCTTCTTTTGATGTCCATTAGCATGATACATTGTTCTCCACACCCTCACTTTCAATCTGGAGGTGTCTTCGGGTCCAAAATGAATCTGTTGTAGACAGCGTATGGATGGGTCTTAACTTTTTTATCCAATCTGATACCCTGTGTCTTTTCATTGGAGCATTTAGCCCATTTACGTTCAGAGTAATTACTGAAGTATATACATTTAATGCCAATGTATTTCCTGTAAAGTCACTGTGTCTATATATTGTCTCTGTTTCTTTCTGGTCTATGTTACTTTTGGGCTCTGTCTTCACTTACAGGATCCCCTTTAATATTTCTTGCAGGGCTGGTTTAGTGATGATGAGTTCTTTTAGTTTCTGTTTGTCCTGGAAGCTCTTTATCTCTCCTTCCATTCTGAATGACAGCCTTCCTGGATAAAGGCTTCTTGGCTGCATGTTTTTCTCATTTAGTACCCTGAATATATCATGTCAGCCCTTTCTGACCTGCCAGTTCTCTGTGGATAGGTCGGCTGCCAGTCTAATGTTTCTACCCTTGTATGTTAAGGACCTCTTGTCTCAAAATGCTTTCAGAATTTTCTCTTTATCTCTGAAATTTGCAAGCTTCACTATTATATGTCGGGATGGGGATCTATTTTTATTGATTTTGAGGGGGTTCTCTATCCTCTGATTAGGGAATGTCTATTTTCTTCCCCAGATTAGGGAAATTTTCAGCTATGATTTGCTCAAATATACATTCTGTCCCTCTCTCTCTTTCTTCTTCCTCTGGGAACCCAATTATTCTAATATTATTTCATTTATGGTATCGCTGATTTCTGGAAGCCTCACCTCATGATCCATTAGTTGTTTTTCTCTTTTCCTCAGCTTCCTTACTTTCCATCGTTTTGTCTACTATGTCACTGACTCTCTCTGCCTCATTTACCCTAGCAGTTAGAGTGTCCATTTTAGAAGGCATCTCAGTTAAAGCATTTTTAATTTCCACCTGATTAGATTTTAGTTCTTTTATCTCTGCACTAAGGGATTCTCTAGTGTCTTTTATGCTTTTTCTCAAGCTCAGCTAGTATCTTTATAATCTTATTCTGAATTCTAGTTCTGACATCTTACTTATATCCATATCAATTAAATCTATGGCAGAGATTACCTCTGGTTCTTTCTTTTGCTGTGAAATTCTCCTTCGAGTCATTTTGTCCAGAGAAGAACAGATGAACAAGAGAACAAAATAAAAAATATCAACCATGACTCTAGCAAAATGTACATTAGACAAATCCGAAGAGATCAGAAACCAAAAAAGAAAAAAAAAGTGAAAAAAGAGAATATAATCTCACAGGTGGATAAAACAGAATCACACACTTTGTCCTGGGTATATTTTGGTCTGTTTGTTAGAAGACACTAGATCCCAAAATGTAATGAAAGAAAAACTTTATTCATATATATATATGTATATATATATATACACTGAATACAATGAAAGGAACCCAAAAATGAAGACTATATCTATAAAATGTAAATGTAAAAACAAAAACTAAGAAAAGATTTAAAAGAGTTGATAAAATAAGTAGTTGAAAAGTAAAAAAAGAAAAAAATGAGAAAGAAAATTTTAAACTGAAAGACTAAAGAATCATGAGAAAAAACCTTCGAATTCTACATACTATTTTCCCCTAATGCAGGAGTTTTTCAGTTCTGTGTGATCCTTAAACTTGGTATTCAACTGATGTTCCTGCTGGTCTTCTGAGAGGGGGGCCTGTTGCACTGATTCTCAAGTGTCTTTGCCTAGACAGAGTTGCACGACCCCTTGCCAGGGGACCAGGCTCAGCATAAGCTGTTCTGGTTGCTATATGCACCTTTTGTGCCCTGAAGGCTTTTTGTGCCCCTTTAAAGGATGAAAATAAATAAATAAATAAATAAATAAATAAATAAATAAATAAATACGTAAAAATGGTGGCACCCCATTCTCCAGCCCTGGAGCTGAAAGATATAGGCCCCCACTCTTCAGGACCCCCTCAGGAAAAAGCAGTCAATCACTTTTGTATGTGCCAAACTCTGCAGACTCCTGTGGTGCACACCAACGTGGATCTTCCTCGTGGAAGGAGGGAGGTCTCACCACAGTTCTGCTGCTTGCTGGGCCCCTACTCTTGGAGCAATCGCCAGATCATACACACACCTGCAGTCCTCCTCCTGGGGGAAGGAGGAGGGTCTCACAGCAGTTGTCACTTGCTGGACCCCTGCTTGGAGAGTGGTTGCCTATTCATGCCGTAGTTCATGGTTTATGGCAACACCGAGCTGAGAGCCCATTCCCAGGCTCACTGATTGTAGCCAGCTTCCTCCTCTCCAATGCTTAGGAATGCTGCCCTTAGGGACCCCTGTTCTTTCTGTGACCCCCGGGACCCTGAGACCACACTGTCCCACCTAGGATTCTGCCCCACGTCACCACCTTGAGAACCTTTTAGGCAGGGACATCTGTCACTGGAGCATACTTCTAAAAGTTCCAATTTTGAGCTCCACTGCTAAATCACTTTCTGGTAGCCAGAAAAAGAGGCTTCTCCCTCCCCTTGTGGTTTGTCTTCCAATGTATCCCCTCAGATTCACGTCACTGCACCTCCTACCTTTCAAAAAGTGGTCACTTTTCTTTTTTCTTTTTTAAAGATTTTATTTATTTATTTGACAGAGAGAGACACAGGGAGAGAGAGATCACAAGCAGGGGGAGTGGGAGAGGGAGAAGCAGGCTTCCCGCTGAGCAGGGAGCCCGATGCAGGGCTCGATCCCAGGACCCTGGGATCATGACCCGAGCTGAAGGCAGACACTTAACGACTGAGCCACCCAGGCGCCCCAGTGGTTGCTTTTCTATTTGTAGAATTGCAGTAATTCTTTTCTTAGATCTCAGGTTGAATTCACAGGTGTTCAGAATGATCTGATAGATATCTAGCTGAATTCAAGGGACCAGATGAAACAAGGGGGCCCTACTCTTCTACCATCTTCCCTCCTCTCTGATATTTAATGTCTGAATTGTAATTTTTGTCTGTCTGGTGGGTAGGCAGTGGGATCCCATTATGATTTAATTTGAATGAAACTCAGTATCTTTTAATGTAATCACATTTGGTCATTTGGATTTCCTTGTGTGTGTGTGTGTGTGTGTGTGTGTGTGTGTGTGTGTGTGTGTGTCTGTATATGTGAAAAGTTTATTTACTTCCTTTTCATAGTTTCCCCCCTCACTTCTTTCTCCTTATTGATTTCCAGGGATCTTTATATATTCTTAATTTGAGTGTTTTGTTTGTTTTATGAATTTCAAATACCTTTTGTCTTTTTATTCTATAATATCTTTTGACAAACAGACATCAGTATTTAATTTTAACACAGTCCAATTTGCTATTCTTTTTTTTTATGATTAGTTCTTTCTATGTCTTGTTTAAGAATTACTTTTCTACCTCAAGGAGACAAAGATATTCTTCTAATTCTTTTATATAAAGGTATAGTTTTTGGTTTTCATCTGCAAGTTTAGAATTCATCTGGGGTTAGTTTTTCCATATGGTGTTCATAGGGATCCAAATAGTTTTTCTGTGTGACTTCTCAAATATCTTAGCTCTATTTATGAAAAAATACTCTTCAGTGCCTCATTCATAAATCAAGTGTATACCAGTCTGTGAATATGTTTTTGGGCTCTCTACCCATGGCATTTGTCTTGTTTGTCTAGTCCTTCAGCAATATCCATATAGTTTTAGTTACCATAGGTCCATAGGCTATCTTGATATCTGGTTGCTAGATATGAAGCATTGTTTCTAAATCAGCACATAAGCACTACCTGGGGACTTGTTAGAAATGCAAATCATTGGACCTCACCCAGATTTATCCAAGGGACATTGTCAGAGGTCTATGGCCATGCCCATTCTTGGAAAAAAATAATCAAATTTTCTCTTCCAAGGCTAAAGTGAATAGATTGGAGGCAAGATGCTTCAGACATGGCGTGTCTCCTCTTTATCTGCTTCTCCAAAATAAGAATTAGGACATTGAAGAGAGGGTCCGTTTGGTGATCTGACCACCTTTATATCAACCTTTTCCTACCACGACATAATATTATTACTTTTTTAAAAAAAGATTTTATTTATTTGAGAGAGAGAGGGAGGGAGAGAGAGCAGGGGGAGGAGCAGAGGGTGAGAGAATCCCCAGCAGACTCCATGTTATTCAATGATATGAATAACAGAGCAATAGATTATGTTACATTTTACTTAGTGATTAGTTCTACAAAAAATATATGTCCCATTTTAACAAATTCAAATATTCCAGATATGTAGAGGCTAAAAAGCAAACATCATCTCCTTTCTTATTCCATGTTATCCCCTAGAATTAACCATTTTTAATGGGAGATTTCTTTACTGAATATATAATATCACTTAATCATTATATACACATACACAGTTAAAATACAGATTTATTATTAAGCATTTTATCATTTATTAATAGGCTTATTCTTTTTAAAAATAGGTTTATTCTTTTTTTATTATATTCAGTTAGCCACCATATAGTACATCATTAGTTTTTGATGTAGTGTTCAATGATTCATTAGTTGCATATAGCACCCAGGTTTATTCTTAAGCATTTTATTTTGCAACTTGCTTTTCATTCATAATGGCTTTTCAGGGCAGTAATAGAGATATGCCTCACTATTTATAATGACCACATATTATTTATTTCTATGGAAAAATTGAACCATCATCTATCTTACTGATGGGCATTTAGATTATTTCTAATTTTTCACTCTTACAAACAATGCTGTAATCAATAAGTGTCTGTGTATATGCAGTATGATAATTTGATATACTGTTACTTTTGGGCATGAGTCCTAGAAATACAAACACTGAGATAAGGAATGATCAGAAATTTTCAAACATTCAGCTTCTCACAAAAGGCCATGTTAGTTTTCTCTGGGGGGAGGTGCTTATTAAAATTCAGGTTCACAGGCCCCATGTAAGAGCTGCTGAGTAATATCTCTGGAAATGATACAGAATAGTAAGTGGCAAAAATATTAAGATAGAAAATACAGCAAAGTCTAAAATACCTGAGAGGGTAATAGAAAATAAAGAATGTAAACAAAAGCAAACAGAAACAAGTCCCGGCCGGTAGCACTGGATGACTCTACATCCCAGAGCCTCCATGTTTGGTTCTGGAAGCTCCTAGTTATATCTGCCTTCAACATTCACATATGGGCTTTAACTCTCTCTTCAAAAGATACTGAGAATAATTCTAAGTACCTACAGTAAATCTTTCCCTGGGAAGAGGACAGACTTCAGAGTGGTAGGGATGGTAGAAATTGAGGGATCACTAAGGGGGACTTGAAGCTTAGAGAGGGCAGAAGAGGAGCAATTGCCTATGAAGGACAAACACCAGATGACCAGGGTAAGGACCCAGAGGCAACTCCGGCCCTTGCACACTGGCCTGTTCATAGGTTCACTTGTGTGTTGAACTTCAGTCACTTAGCTAATCAGGGCTAAGAGTTGGGCCTGTGTTCACTACGGAGCCCAGAATATCCTGTTGTCAGTAACAGAGAAGAAGGAAGAGGCATGATCCCTGTATAAACCGACAGGTCAGACATATTCTTTTCTTTGGTGGAAGTTTCAAATTTAGGAAACTCTCAATCTTTGTGTCTCTGTCTCTCTTTCTCTTCCTAAATTACTGTAATGACTTCCAAAAAGCCAGCAAAACTGATTGCAAAGTTCATTAAAGTAAGGATACTAAGGGAATCAAAGTCACTGAATAGATATGAATTAGTTCCACAAATCTTTGTGGGAAACAGGGGTTTCAACAGCAGTTGAGGGAATGTAAAAGATGTGGTTTCCTGGAGAAGAGGAAGAAGAGAGGGGTAGATATGTGAAAACTGGAACCCAGGAACTTGGTTGACCTTGAGCCAATTACTGAATCATAATAGTCTCAATGGTTGATGGCTGCAACTGTAACAACATTGATACAACCCAACATCCATGACAGATATGATTATACCTGCTGACTTGCAGAAACGGGGTCCAGAGGAGCAGAGACCCTCATGAACATGCTCCCAGAGGTTCTGGCTAGGACTTCCTCCTGGCCATCAGCTTCCTCATGCCCCTTTCCATGTCTTTGTTTCTCAGGCTGTAGATAAAAGGGTTTAGCATGGAGGACA
>NW_027398461.1:0-11387 GCF_003265705.2 Callorhinus ursinus
CTGGGCCAGAGAACCAGGCGTGGCCATATTTACTCTGATCGTCTAAAGAGGCACAGAAAGCCTCCAGAGAATGAAAGCCACACAGACGACCAGGTTACACTTAGCCCAGCCCACTCACAAGGGGTGGTGCAACTTCACCCAGGCAAGGACACCTTAGAAGCAGCACAGCAGGCCCCTCCCCCAGAAGACAGACTGGAAGAACAGGTGGACAACTGGTTTATGGATCCCACAAGACTGTAAAACTCCAGCGCCAAGAGAAAATAGTATATTGAAATCAAGGTTTTTTCTCATGATTCATTTATCATTCAGTCTAAAATTTTCTTTTCTATATATATGTTTTACTTTCCTTGCAATTTTGGGATGTAGGGTATTCTAACACACAAACCAAAATTCACTCCAGAACAAGGGGAGAGCACCCTGTTTTGTCCACCCTGCTGTATTATAGCCTCCCCCCAACCCCGCCCCCACCTTTGTATTTTGTTTTGGCTTGCTTCGCTTTTCTGTAATGGTTTCTGATGGCTTTGGATTTGTCTAGGGTGTATTTTGCTTGGGTTGTGGTTGATATTTTTGACTCTGCTCACTCACTCATCCGTCCACCCTTCTCTGGGAAAAATGACTATAAGGAGGAATTCACAACAAAAAAGAACCAGATATAATGTTCTCTGCCATAGAGCTAATCGATATGGATATAAGTAAGAGGTCAAAAATGGAATTCAGGATAGCAATTATAAAGTTAATAGCTAGACTTGACAAAAAGCATAAAAGACTGTAGAGAACCTCTAAGTGCAAAAATCAGATCTAATAAGGCCAAATTTAAAAATACTATAACTGAGATGCAGTCTAAATTAGATGCTCTCAGCTATGGTGAATGAGGCAGAAGATAAAGTAAGTGATCTAGGACACAAGCTAATGGAAAGAAAGGAGAGAAAGAAAACAAATAGCCCATGAAGAAAGGTTGAGAATTTAATGATGCCCTGTAATTAACCACTGTCAGTAGTATTGGGGTGCCTGAGGGAGAGGAGAGAGAGAAAGAGAGGTCCAGAAAGTATATTTGAGCTAGTCATACCTGAGAAAATCCCTAATCTGTGGAAGGAAACAAGCATTCATGTCCAAGAGGCAGAGAGGACCCATTCCCCCCTCAAAAAAATCAATAAAAATAGATCAACACCCCATCTATAACAGTGAGGCTTGAAAATTTTAGAAAACAAAATGAGACTATCCTGAGAATAGCTTGAGATAAGATGTTCCTTACTTACAGAGGGAGGAAAATCAAACTAATATCAGGCCTATCCACAGAGACCTGGCAGGCCAGAAAGGGCTGGCAAGACATATTCAGGGCACTAAATAAAAAGAACATGGAGCCAAGAATACTTTACCCAGCAAGGCTGTCATTCAGAATGGATGGAGAGATAAAGAGCTTCTAGGACAGGCACAACCTGAACAAGTATGTGACCACCAAGCCGGCCCTGCAAGAAATATTTAGGGGAATAGTGCAAGCAAAGAGAGACCCCAAGAGTAACATAGAACAGAAAGAAACAGACAATCTACAGAAACAGGGACTTTACAGGCAATACAATGGCACTAAATTAATATCTTTCAATAGTTACCCTGGATGTAAATGGGATGAATGCTGCCATGAAAAGACACAGGGTTGTGCATTGGATAAAAAAGGAAGACTCATCCATATGCTGTCTGCAACAGACCATTTTTAGACCTAAAGACACCTCCAGATGGAAAATGAGGTGGTGGAAAATGATTTACCATGCTCATGGACATGAAAAGAAACCTGGGGTGGCAATCCTTATATCAGACTATTTGGATTTTAAGCCAAAGACTCTACTAACAGATGTAGAGTTACAAGATATCATACTTAAAGGGCCTATCCAACAAGAAGATCTAACAATTGTAAATATCTCTGCCCCCAACATGGGAGCTGCCAATTATATAAACCAATTAATAACCACAGTAAAGAAACATTGATAATAATACATTAATAGTTGGAGACCTCAACACTCCACTCACAACAATGGACAGACCATCTAAGCAGAAGATCAAAAAAGAAACAAGAGCTTCGTTTGTCAAACTTGACCAGATGGACTTCACAGATATATTCAGAACATTCCATCCTAAAAGAGAATATGCCTTCCTCACGACTGTACATGGAACTTTTTCCAGAATAGATCACATAATGGGTCACAAATCAGGTCTCAACCAGTACCAAAACTTTGGGATTATTACCTATATATTTTCAGACCAGAATGCTTTAAAACTGGAACTTGATCACCAGAACAAATTTGGATGAAACTTTTTTTTAAAGATTTTATTTATTTATTCATGAGAGACACAGAGAGAGAGGCAGAGGCATAGGGAGAAGCAGGCTCCCCGCCGAGCAGGGAGCCCGATGTGGGACTCGATCCCAGGACCCTGGGATCATGACCCGAGCCGAAGGCAGACGCTTAACTGACTGAGCCACCCAGGCGTCCCTAAATTTGGATGAAACTTAAACACTTGGAGGTAAAAGGGTATCCTGCTAAAGAATGAATAGGTCAAACAGGAAGTTAAAAAAAAACTTAAAAAGCGGTGTCTGGGTGGCTCAGTCATAGTGTCTGCCTTCGGCTCAGGTCACGATCCCAGGGTCCTGGGATTGAGCCACATATCAAGCTCCCTGCTTGGTGGGAAGCCTGCTTCTCCGTCTCCCACTCCCCCTGCTTCTGTTCCCTCTCTTGCCGTGACTCTCTCTGTCAGATAATATATATATATATAACTTTAAAAAATCATGGAAACTAAGAAGAATGAAAATGAATCAGTTCAAAATCCCCGGGATACAACAAAGGTGGTCCTAAGAGGGTAGTACATTGTAATACAAGTGTCTCTCAAAAAATTAGAAAAATCCCAAACAAAAGCTAACTTTACACCTAATGGAGATGGAGAAAGAACAGCAAATAAAGCCTAAGTCCAGCAGAAGGGAAATAATTAAGATGAGAGCAGAAATCAGTGAAATAGAAACCAGGAGTACAATAGAACAGATCAATGAAACTAGGAGCTAGTTCTTTGAAAGAATGAGTAAGATCAATAAACATCTGGCCAGACTTCTCCAAAAGAAAAGAGAACGGACCCAAATTAATAAAATCATTAATGAAGAGGAGAGATCACGACCAATACCAAGGAAATGCAAACAATTTCAAGAAAATAATATTAGCAACTATATACCAACAAATTAGGCAATCTGGAAGAAGTGGATGCATTCCTGGACACTTATAAACTACCAAGACTGAAACAGGAAGAGGTACAAAACCTGAACAGACTCATAACCAGCAACGAAATTAAAGCAGTAATCAAAAACCTTCCAAAAAGAAGAGTCCAGACCGGATGGCTTCCCAGGGGAATTCTATCAAACATTTAAAGAACTAATACCTATTCCTCTGAAACTGATTTAAAAAAAAAAAACAGAATTGGAAGGGAAACTTCCAAACTCATTCTATGAGGCCAGCATTACCTTGATCCCAAAACCAGACAAAGACGCCAACAAAAAGGAGAATTACAGACCAATAGCCATGATGAACATGAAGCCAAAATTCTCACAAAGATATTGGCCAATAGGATGCAACAGTACATTAAAAGGATTTTCCACCATGACCAGGCGGGATTATTCCTGGGATGCAAGTGTGGTTCAACATTCGCAGATCAATATGACAGATCACATTAATAAAAAGACAAGAACCATATGGCCCTCTCAATTGATGGAGAAAAAGCATTTGTCAAAATACAGCTTCCTTTCCTGATTAAAACTCTTCGAAGTATAGGGATAGAGGGAACATCCCTCAATATCTTAAAAACCATCTATGCTTATTTGATAATTTGGAATTTGCCCACAGCAAATATCATTCTCAATGGGGGAGAAATGAGAGTTTTCCCCTAAAGTCAGGAACACGGAAGAGACGTCCCCTCCCATCACTGCTGTTTAACATAGTACTAGAAGAACTAGCCTCAGCAATCAGACAACAAAAAGAAATAAAAGGCATTCAAACTGGCAAAGACAAACTCTCGCTCTTCATAGATGACATGATACTTTATGTGGAAAACCCAAACATCCCCACCCCAAAATTACTAGAGCTCATACAGCAAGTCAGCAACATGGCAGGATACAAAAATCAATGCACAGAAATGATTTGCATTTCTATACACTAACAATGAGACAGAAGAAAGAGAAATTAAGGAATTAATCCCATTTACAATTGCACCAATATCCAGAAGGTACCTAGGAATAAACCTAACCAAGAGGTAAAGGCCTATACTCTAGAAACTACAGAAAACTTATGAAAGAAATTGAGGAAGACAAATAGAGATGGAAAAACGTTCCATGCTCGTGGATTGAAGAATAAACATTGTGAAAATGTCTATGCTACCCCAAGCAATCTACACATTTAATGCAATCCTTATCAAAATACCATTAGCATTTTTCACAGAGCTGGAACAAACAAACCTAAAATTTGTATGGAATTAGAAAAGACCCCAAATACCCAGAGGAATGTTGAAAAACAAAACCAAAGCTGATGGCATCACAATGTCTGCCTTCAAGCTATATTACAAAGCTGTGATCAAGACAGTATAGTATTGGCACAAAACAATACAGGCAACACAACTCTATGGTCAAGTAATCTTTGACAAAGCAGTAAAGAATATTCAATGGAAAAAGAGTCTCTTCGATAAATGGTGTTGGGAAAATTGGACAGCAACATTTATGGGAATGAAACAGGACCATTCTCTTACATCATACACAAAGATAAACTCAAAATGGATGAAAGATCTCAATGTGAGACCGGAATCCTTTGAAATCCTGGAGGAGATACACAGCAACTTCTTTCAAGACATGTCTCCAAAGGCAAGGGAAACAAAAGCAAAAGTGTACTATTGTCTGTGTCAAGATAAAAACCTTTTGCACAACAAAGGAAACAGAGAACAAAACAAAGAGGCAATCCACGGAATGGGAGAAGATATTTGCAAATGACATTACAGACAAAAGACTGATATCAAACGTCTATAAAGAACTTCTCAAACTCACACCCAAAAAACAAAGACTCCAGTCAAGAAATGGGCAGAAGATATGAACAGATATTTATCCAAAGAAGAAATCCAAATGGCCAACAGACACATGAAAAAATGCTCCACATCATTTGACATCAGGGATATACACATCAAAACCACAAGGAGATACCACCTCACACCAGTCATAATGGCTAAAATTAACAAGTCAGGAAACCACAGATATTGGAGAGGATCTGGAGAGAGGGCAACCCTCCTACACTGTTGGTGGGAATTCATAGTGTTGTAGCTATCAGGTTTGGTCAGCAAACCCTGAGATGGCAAATGAGAGGCTTACTCCAACTCCTTAGGAGAAAGGAGAGGCCTGGGTACCAGACGCTGTAGTGGAGAAAGTCCTGGAGCCAAGCTCTCTCTCTGCTTTTACTGTGAGTTTAATTAAAACACCATGGGTAAGGCAAGGAGTTCGTGAAGTACGTGAACATTACAGGTGCCTGCATTTAAGCATTTACTCCCCGATAAGACCCTTGAGCCACATTCAAGAATCTGGCCTTTTGGGTGCCTGGGTGGCTCAGTTGGTTGGGCGACTGCTTTCGGCTCGTGTCATGATCCTGGAATCCCAGGATCGAGTCCCGCATTGGGCTCCCTGCTCGGCAGGGAATCTGCTTCTCCCTCTGACCCTCTTCCCTCTCGTGCTCTCTGTCTCTCATTTCTCCCTCTCAAATAAATAAATAAAGTCTTAAAAAAAAAGAATCTGGCCTTTTTCAGCCAAGTAACTTCAGAGAAGGCCCATGGTTCTGGGAAATCCTCCTTTGTTTTTAAATTAGTCTCATCCAGGGAGGCATATTCAAGTCAGCGTTTATCTATCCAGGAACTTTGAATCCCCACATTCATGCACTCTGGAAAACAGTATGGAGATTCCCCAAAAAGCTAAAAATAGAATTAGCCCAATGACCAAGAAATTGCACTAGTAGGTATTTACGCCAAAGATACAAGTGTAATGATCCAAAGAGGCACATGCACCCCAATGTTTATAGTACCAATGTCCACAATAGCCAAACTATGGAAAGAGCCCAGATGTGCATGGACAGATGAAAGGATAAAGAAGATGTGGTATATATGTACAGTGGAATTTTACTCAGCCTCAAAAAACTGAAATCTTACCATGCACAATGACATGGGTGGAACTGGAGGGTATTATGCTAAGCAAAATAAGTCAGTCAGAGAAAGACAATTATCATATGATTTCACTCATATGTGTAATTTAAGAAACAAAACAGAGGATCACATGGGAAGGAAGGGATAAATCAAAGAAGATGAAATCATAGAGGCAGACACACCATAAGTGACTCTTAACTACAGGAACTAAACTGAGGGTTGCTGGAGGGGGTGGGGCATGGGTAACTGGGTGATGGACATAAAGGAGGGCATGAACACTGGTATGTAATGATGCATAACAGAAATCTACCTCTAAAACTAATACACTATGTGTTAATTAATTGAATTTAAATAAAATCAAGTGAAAAGAAAAAGACACAGGCCTTACAACAAGGGTTCACACCCATACCCTGGCCTCTCTGTACACTTGCCCTCTTCTGGGTCCCTGACTTCCCACAATGTGTGGCTATCCCATGCACAGTATTCTCTCTTTTACCATTTTGGAGAATCCTGATCTCTTTCAGCTCGCAGAGCTCAGCCCAGAGCAGAACAACTCAGATAGCATTTTGGGCAGAGGGCTCCCTCCCCCAAGAATGTGATGCCAGTCAGTCCCCAAGCAGCCGGTCTGCCTGATCAAGTCCTTGCTTCTCCAGCCATCAAGGATCCCTAGGATCTTTTGTGGGTGGATTCATCAGCCTGCAGACCACCTCTCAGTGCTAGAAGGCAGTGCAGTTGCCTCCAGACGAGGCTTCAAGGGGCATATGAGCATCGGTGCCAATTAACGTTTTGAATGTCTGATTGCAGGCACCACCAAATAGCCTACTACCATGACCCAGCATTTTACCACAGCTGCCCTGTTTCACGTCCCTAGCTCCTTGTACCTCTGGGGCCTGCACATGCCCTCTCCATACCTTGTCAGCCACCTTGGGCTCCAGGAGACACACCATTCTCATGGAGTACCAGGTGGATTTCAGAGCAACTGTACGTCTTCAGGGTGGAGGGAGCTCCAGGACAATCTTTCAGGACAATCTTCAGGACAATCTTTCTGAGGGGCAGATGGAACCCAGTGGACAATCTGTTCCCATTTGGACTGGTTGCCTGATGGTGTCCCAGGCCTCTCCACCAAAGGAGGCTCCCAGGTGTCTTTCTAGAGGGAACTCCAACTATCCCTCTCTCCCTTCGCTGAAAAAGCAACCCAGATTCTTCCAGCTCTGCCTTCAGTGAAAATATGTGCAATTGCGTGGGATAAGGTTTGGGTTGTACAGATGCCAAGGAAGTCTGGGAGCCAGCTTCCAGACCTGGGCTCCGCATTTGATTGCCGCTTTAATTCCCAGGCCATCCATGGCCTGTGGTGGCCCAGAATACGCAGCTGGCTATTAGTAGAGCTCCAGCTACACATGAGGCAAGGTACACTGCCTTACCACCTTCCCTGCAGGGCTTCTGGTGGGCTGTTGCAATCAGATCAGTCCCCCAGGAACCTGCTCTGGAACCTGGGCTCTAACCTATGGTTCCTCGTTTCAATTACAGGCCACATTTTGTGAGTGGGCTGCCCGTGAGGGTGCCATGTGCTTTCCCTACTCCACCCTCTGTGTAGGTATGGGCAGTGGGCCCTCTGACGACCTGGTCAGCTCATGCACACGCAGCTGGCCACCTTAGTTACCCTATGATTTTCCACCAGTTCTCTTGTTACCCATTGGGCTTGTGACGGTTACCTACACATGTACCACCCAAGAGTGGGGATTGCTTCCTCACCAAAATTCTTTCAAATAAGGCAGCTTCAGACTGGCCCCCAAAAGTCCCTTTGTCAACATGGTGCCTGAAGGGCCCCTCAGCCTTTCACACAGCAAAGGCTTACAGAGATGTGTGTTGGGGTCACCCTGGCCCCATTAGTCCCCTCCAAGACTTGGACTCTACTTATAGCCCTCTCTTTTATTTGCAGACAATCTTTTGAGGCTTCAATACCTATTCATGCACAAGTAACCCCTCTTTCTCCTACCTGTTTCAGTCAGTTTCCTCCTGCCCTGTTAGCCTCAGAACAGTCCCCCAAACATGTGCACCCCCAGGGTGAAGAGTGCTTCCTCCCTCAAATTCTTTCAAAGGTGGCAGCTTAATACTGGGTAAAGGCTGTCCCTTTTTAAACAGGTTGCCTGAAGGATCTTAGGACTTCTCAAAGAACCAGGGCAGGTGGATATCTGGTTGTCTCAGCACCATTTGTGGAAGAGATTATTCTTTCACCCATTGAATAGATTCAGGTGTTTAATCCATTTACTTTTAATGTTTTTTATACTTGAATGTACATCTGTCATTTTATAGTTACTTCCTGTATGTCTTATGTCATTTTTTGGTTCCTTTATTCTTCATTTAGTTCTTTTTTACATTAAGTGAATATTTTCTAGTGTAACATGTTAATTGCTTTAGTGATTTTTTTTCATTTTACTTTTTGTTTCTTAGCAGTTGTTTTAGGGTATAGCACCTACACCTTAACTCATCAGAATGTACGTCAGACTCATGCCTAATTCCACTGATACATAGAAACATTACTTGTATATACTTTGATGTGGATTTCTTTGATTTATCCTATTTAGTGAAATGAATTTTTTGGATATGTTCATTAGTGTTTTCATCAAACTTGATAAGTTTTCAGCAATTATTTCTTTTTTTTTAAAAGATTTTGTATAATTATTTGAGAGAGAGAATGAGATATAGAGAGAGAATGAGAGGGGAGAGTTGCAGAGGGAGAAGCAGCCTCCCTGCCGAGCAGGGAGCCCGATGCGGAACCCGATCCCGGGACTCCAGGATCATGACCTGAGCCTAGGCAGTCGCTTAACCAACTGAGCCACCCAGGCAACCTCAGCAATTCTTTCTTTGAATATTTTTCAGCTTCTTTCTCCTCCTTCTGGTATTTCCATAAATTGTACCTTGGTGTGCTCAGTGGTGTTCCACATCTGTGGCTCTATTCATTTACTTTTATTTTTTCCCTCTCAGTTCTTCAAACTGCATTATCCATTTTTAAGCTTATGGACTAAGTTTTTCTTTTAATTCAAATCTATTGTTGAGCCCCTCAACTCCAGAATTTCCATTTGGTTTATTTTTTTTAAGATCTTATTTATTTATTTATTTGACAGAGAGAGAGAGAGCGAGAGAGGGAACACAAGCAGGGGGAGTGAGAGAGGGAGAAGCAGGCTTCCCACCAAGTAGGGAGCCTGATGCGGGGCTCGATCCCAGGACTCTGGGATCATGACCTGAGCCGAAGGCAGATGCTTAACGACTGAGCCATCCAGGCGCCACCCCACTTGGTTTATTTTTAAAAATTATTTTTATCTTTTTTTATGGTCTCTACTTGATGAGTCATTGTTATCATACCTTCCATTACTTCTTTAAGCATGATTTTCTTTTTTTCTTTGAACACATTTATAATGACTGCTTTGATGTCTTTGTATGTTAAATCTGACATTTGGTCCCTGACACTGGTGGATTATGTGGCCTGCTCTTTTTCTCATATATTGGTCACACTTTCCTATTATTCACATGTCTCACATTTTTGTTGTTGTTGTTGTTGTTGTTGTTCTTGTTGTTGTTGAAAACTAATCATTTTGGTACCATATAGTAATTTTGAAAACTACTATGCTCTTTCTTTGGGACATTTTTAATTAGCTGTTTGCTTTTTCGTTTGTTTAATGATTTGGATGGCCTGTTTTAGCAAATTTCCCCCACAGTGTGAAGCCTGTGGCTGCAGCCTTTCCATGTGCATGACGATCCAGGGATGAGAGTATCTTTGACTGTCTTTTCCTGATTGCTCCGTTAAGATCTCTACCTCATTTCGTATCATACCCAATGATTAGGCCCCAGTAATGGCTGGCTGATTTTATTATTGTTAATGTCCTGGGGGCACAGATTTCTTCTCAGTCTGATCCAAACTTCAGGGGCCATTTTCAAGACCACTCTTTGAGTTTTGTTCCAATTCCAGGAGTGCTCTTTCCCTGGTTTTCTCTAACTGGCCTACAATGTAGCTTGGTGTCCCATAGAGTTTCAACCTTGTCTTACTGGTTTACCATTAAAATACCCATGAGGCATGAACTTTCCAATACTTTGCTTCAAATAACTTCAGTTCCTTTGGCAGAACTTCTGGGTGATTTGTTCTTAGGGACTGCCTCTGCCTCTGTCAAAATCTCTGAGCCACTGTTTCAAAGCTGGAGGGCAAGATGACATCCTTTCTTAATGAACAGTGCATTGGCCATGAGTGGTAGCCTTTGGTCTTCTTGGCTTGCCTCTCCTACTACTGGACCTTTGCTTATGGGTGAGCTAGGGCAAGGGTGACCAGGGTCCCAGTATTGTTGGCCTGCAAGGGTGACCAGGGTCCCAGTATTGTCGACCTGCAAGGGTTACCAGGGTCCCAGTATTGTTGGCCTGCAAGGGTGACCAGGATCCCGGTATTGTTGGCCTGCCATGCCTAGTGTATACAGCATCCACCCTATGAATGGGGATGGTGGAGGAAGGGAACCCTCAACCACTTGGCCATATCCCCAGGAATGCAGCTTTTACAACTCACAGCTGGAGGCAATGAGAAATTAGGGTATTTTGTCCTTCCCAGGGATCTACTCCATCTCTTGACTGGCACCTGAGGGGAGAAGGACCCTTATTTTCTTGGCCATACTTACCCAGAGTGGAATGTCCATTACACAGCTGAGCAGGAATAGGGAGCACATTGGGCCTCAATTGTCATAGATTCTTGCTCTTACTGAGATTTAGTGGATTTTCTTGAATAACTATTACTTGTTTTGCTGTTGGAAAATTGGTAGAACAATTTTAGACCGAATGTAAAAAAATCACCAGTTACAGGTGTTTTACTGGGCAGTAGGTCTGTGGAGCTCCCCACCCCACTATTCCTGAAGTACCAGTATAATTTATAAAAATTTCTTTCAAAGTCACAACTGAATTAAAAATTCACAACAGAATATGAGCACAAGTATTATCTTACAGATATAAAACAAGACTTAAAAAAAAGAATTTGTCTTGAATTTCAATAGAATATTCCACCATGGGGACGCCTGTGTGGCAAAGTCAGTTAAGCATCTGCCTTCGGCTCAGGTCATGATCCCAGGGTCTTGGGATCAAGTCCCATGTCTGGCTCTTTGCTCAGCAGGGAGTTTGCTTCTCTCTCTGCCTGCTGCTCCCCCTGCTTGTGTGCA
>NW_027398462.1:0-11368 GCF_003265705.2 Callorhinus ursinus
AATTTGGAAGTTTTCCTTCCTTTTCTATTTTTTTGGAGTAGTTTGAGAAGAATAGGTATTAACTCTTCTTGAAATGTTTGGTAGAATTCACCTGTGAAGCCATCTGGCCCTGGACTTGTGATTGTTGGGAGTTTTTTAATTACTGATCCAATTTCTTTGCTGGTTATTGGTCCTTTCAAAGTTTCCATTTCTTCCCATTTCACCTTGGTAGTTTATA
The DNA here is from genome assembly GCF_003265705.2 of Callorhinus ursinus. Taxonomy (NCBI): domain Eukaryota; kingdom Metazoa; phylum Chordata; class Mammalia; order Carnivora; family Otariidae; genus Callorhinus; species Callorhinus ursinus. The sequence goes on from NW_027398462.1 coordinate 218, forward strand.
TGTTTCCCTCGGAATTTAGCCATTTCTTCTAGGTCATTCAATTTGTTGGCAGAGTTCTTCATAATATTCTCTTAAAATTGTTTGTATTTCTGTGGTGTTGGTTGTTATTTCTCCTCTCTCTTGTGTGATTTTATCTATTTGGCTCCTTTCTCCTTTTCTCTTGATAAGTCTGACTAGAGTTTTGGCAATTTTACTGGTTTCCCACCACCCCAAACAACCAGCTCCTGGTTTCATTGATCAGTTTCATTGTTTTCTTCGCTTCTATATAATTTATTTCTGCTCTAACCTTTATTATGTCCTTCCTTCTGCTGGTTTTAGGTTTTGTTTGTTGTTCTTTTTCTAGCTCATTTAGGTTTTATTTGATATTTTTCTTGCTTCTTGAGGTAGGCCTGTAATTGCTATACTCTTCCATCTGAAGTGCTTTTGCTGCATCCCAGAGGTATTGGAGCATTAGGTTCTCATTTTCATGTGTTTCCATGTACCTTTTTAATTTCCTTTTTTATTTCCTGGTTGAACCATTCATTATATAGTAGCAAGTTATTTAACCTCCCCGTATCTGTCATCTTTCCAGGTATTATCTTGTGGTGGACTTCTAGTTTCATAGAATTGCGGTCAGAAAAGATGCAGGGTATGACTTTGACTTCTTGAATTTGTTGACGCTGGCTTTGTGGGGTAAGATGTGATCTATTCTGGAAAACGTTCCCTGTGTACTTGAAAAGAATGTGTATTCTGCTGCTTTAGGATGGAATGTTCTGAATATATCTGTGAAACCTATCTGGTCCAGTGTGTCATTCAAAGCCCTTCTTCTCTTGTTGATATTCTGTTTAGATCATCTGTCCATTGATGTAAGTCAGACTTTAAAGTCCCCTTCTACTATTGTATTATTATCGATTACTTCCTTTGTGCTTGTTATTCACTGTTTTATGCATTTGGGTGCTCCCATGTTGGGTTCATAAACATTTAGAATAGTTATATCTTCTTATTGGAGTGTCCTCTTTATTATTATATAGTGTCCTTCTTTGTCCCTTGTTGCAGGCTTTTTTTTAATTGTGCTATGATAATCTCCATACAGTACCTCATTAATTTTTGATGTAGTGTTCATGATTCATTATTTGCATATAACACCCAGTGCTCATCACAACACATGCCTTCCTTATACGCATCACCCGGCTCCCACATCCCCCTCTCCCCTCCCCTCTGAAACCCTGAGATTGTTTCCCGGAGTCCATAGTCCCTCCTGGTTCATCTCCCCCTTTGATTCAACCCTTCAGTCTTCCTTTCCTTTCCCTAATGTCCTCAATGCTATTCCTTATGTTCCACATGTGAGTGAAAACGTAAAGTTTAGTTCGTCCGGTACACCAATTGATACTCCAGCTTTATTTTGACATGCATGGGCATGATGGATGTTTCTCCAACCCCTCACTTTCCAACTGCAGGTGTTTTTAGGTCTAAAATGACTCTCTTATAGGTAGCATATAGATGAACATTTTTTTTTAAATCCATCCTGTCATCCTATGTCTTTTGGGATTGGAGGATTGAGTCCATGTACATTCAAAGTAATTATTGATAGATATGTATTTATTGCCATTTTATTACCTGATTTGTGGTTGTTTCTGAAGAGTTTCTCTGATCTTTTCTTGTCTTTTTCTCTTTCGTGTTTTGCTCATTTTCTTTAATGATGTGCTTGGATTCCTTTCTCTTTATTCCTTGCCTATTTATTAGTGGTTTTTGATTTGTGGTTACCATAATTTTGTATACAACCTCTTCTCTATATAGCAATCTATATAAGTTGATGGTCCCTTAAGTTTAGAACCCATTCTTGACTCCTCTCCTCCCCATATTTTAGGTATATGTTGTTACATTTTAGTTTTTATTTATTTTTGGTTTAATTTATCTTAGAGAGCGAGAGAGTGGGGAGGGGAAGAAGGAGGAGGAGAGAGAGAATCGTAAGTGGGTTCCAGGGTGGCCATGGCGCCCAACGTGGGGCTCCATCCCACAATCCCAAGATCATGACCCGAGCTGAAATCAGGAGTCAGAGGCTCAACCGACTGAGCCACCCAGGAGCCCCTATGTTGCTATATTTTAAATCCTTTTATTTTGTGATTACCTTGACCGACTTTTTACAGAAATACTCAAATTTCAGTGCTTTTGTGTTTTATCTTTATACCGTGTCTTTTCGTCCCTCCTTTCCACTCAAAGAGTCCCCTTTAATATTTCTTGCAGGGCTGGTTTAGTGGTCACAAACTCCTTTCGTTTGTGTTTGTCTGGGAAACTCTCTACCTCTCCTTCTATTCTGAATGGTAGCCTTGCCGGACAGCGTCTTCTTGGCTGTAGGTTCTTTCCTTTCAGCACTCTGCATATATCATGCCACTCCCGTCTGGCTTGCAAAATTTCCCTTGCAAAGTCTCCTGCTCAGCTTACGGGTTTTGGTTTTCCCTTGTAAATACTGTCTTCTTTTGTCTTCTTGCTTTTCAAATTTTCTTTATCACTATATTTTGCCGATTTAATTACATATGTCTTGGCGTGGGTCTGTTTCTGTTGATTTTAATGGGAGTTCTCTGTGCCTCGTGGATCTGGATGTCTGCCTCCATCCCCAGGTTAGGGAAGTTTTCAGCTATTATTTCTTCAAATAAATTTTTTGCCTCCTTTTCTCTCGGTTCTTCTTCTGGGACTCCAATAATGTGAATGTCATTACATTTGATGGAGTCCCTGAGGTCCCTAAGTCTATTCTCGTTTTGTGTAATTGCTTTTTATCTCTGTTGTTCAGCTTGATTCCTTTCCATTACTCAGTCTTCTAGGTCACCATTTCATTCCTCTGCTTCTTCCATCCTGCTGTTCACTCCATCAAACCTGTTTCTCATTTCTTTTCCTGAGCTCTTTATCTCTGCTATGTTACTCCTTATCTCTCTGTTAGTCCTTATCACGTGTCTCACTCATGTCTTCACTCTTTTCCTAAGTTCAGTGAGTTTCGTTATTGATCATTGCTTTAAATTCTCTATCAGGCCTGTTATTTACATCTGTTTTGCTTAGATCTCTGGCCATGGCCTGGTCTCCTTTTTTGTATGGGATAAAGTTCTCTGTCTCCTCATTTTGTCTGCCTCTCTGTATCTGTTCCTGCGTGTTACAAAAGACAGCTATGTCTTCTACTCTTGAAAGTAGCGACTTTAGGAAGAAGTAGTCTCAGAGTGCCCTGCAGTGCAGTGTCCCCTGTTCACCAGAAGCTGGCACTTCACGAGAATATCCTATGTGTGTTGCTTATGCCCTGCTGTTGTGTCTGAGTCACTTTCCTTTCAGTGCAGTCATCTGCACTGACTCTCTGCCTGTTGCGGGCTGTGTTGCCTCTCTGTGGTTTTACTGGGACTGAGGCAGGACAGCTCTGGGGACAGGGGGGATGTGCCCACCAGGGAACTTGGGAGTAAAATTTGCATTGGGCCTCCAGTCCTATGCCGGATTCCCCCAAGCACTGTGGTGGCTGGGTCTGTGCGTGGGGTTAGCCAGCGGCATGAGACTGGGCGTGGCTCGAGGCACTGGCTGGGTGCAGCTGTGCCCCGCCCACAATGGTGTCTGTGGGTGCATGCCTTGGCGAGGCATGACACCTGGGCATGGATCTGCAGCTTGGTGGGGAATTAGCTGTGCACCCATTGTTTGGGTGGGGTATGAACTGCTTTAAAACAATTTGCCCTGATCCTACAGCTGAGCTCAGCAGGCCTGGAGTGGACAAGTCCTCAGGAGAACTGGTGGGCATGGCACACTGCTACCAGGTTAGGTAGGAAGGCTCTATGCAGTGCTCAGATGGCCCCGTGTTTATGCAGGGGGGCAGGGGTGGAAAAAGGCCCCTGTAGCTCTTCCTTCTTCAGAGAGGTCTGCCACCACGCTCCAAAATCAGTATGAACAGTTCCGTCTCCCATTTGCCCCTGACATGGTGCAAACTGCCATTTTTATGTCACCCCTCCACACAGGCTGCTCTCCTTTAAGGGTGGCGACCCAGCTGTCACTCGCTCTCCTGGCTTGCCCAGTGTGAGCTCCCTGGTGGGAGAACCTATTTCTCGCCCCTCTCCCCATGCATAGCTCCCTCCCTCCTGCTGGCAGCCTCCCTCCACGTTTCTGACCTTCCGAAAATTTCAGATGCAGCTTCCTCCCTATATTTAGTTTTGGGGTTTCTTCTTCCAGTCCTTGCATTGCTCTCTGGTTTATTTAATTTTTCTGGATGATATCTAGTTTTAAATGTGGGATGGGGTGAGCTCAGGCTCCTCCTACTCTGCCATCTTCCCAAGATCCTCTGGAATCGCTTTCTTAAAATGACTTTTTAAATAATATTATATGTATGACACCAATGTGCATGAATAACATTGAAAAACCACTGTAAGTCATGTGGACAAAAAGGGCCTTTAGAACCAGCAGCAATCAGCATGATAGAAATTAAGTGACTTAGTGAAACAGGATTTCAATTTTCTAAATGGTCCACAGTCCTTTCTCTGAAAAGGCATATGGCTCTAAAAAGAGCTTTTGGCTTCAAAAATTCAGTTCCCCAAGGAAATGGCAATTTCTCAGGACCACCCACAAGGATTTACTGACACTTCTTTTTATGGTAGCTTTCCTTTGGTATTTATGCAGCAAGTCCCCCATCCCTTTCCATATCCCTTTGGCTTTATCTCTCATCAAATGGGCTCAAGAAAAGTTTGGATTCCTGTAGTTTACCTAGCTTTTGTCTCACTGTTCAGCTCAGAGTGACACCATTCACAGGATTATACATTCAAATCAAAGGTCATTTAGAATTTATTTTTAGTGTTCACATGAAACATATAGCAAACATAACGAAATAGTCGGTTTTCGTACAATCTGTAACAAATTGAAGCCCCCCCACACAACCCTGACAGTGTGTTCTCCCTTCACAGATATATAGGAAGCTATAAATCCATTAAATGGAAAGCACTTGGATAATCACCAACCACTTTGAAATTCAGCATGTACCTATAGGAAAAGGAAACAAAGAAAGAAAAAAGCCCATACGCCAAGAAGAAAAACACAATGAGTGTTAAAGTGCATTACCATTACCCTAAGTCCTCCTCCCCATCAAATCACTTGACGTAGAGGAATGGTCACCTTAGTTCTCTTAATAGCCAAGCAGCCTCTTATTTTGATGCAAAATGTTAGGGACAGTTCCCAACATGACATCTGCATGTTGAAACATCAACCACCCTGGTTCAAAGGAAGTGCTTCAACACAAACCACAGGCTGACATGTCGACCATCACACCACCATGCCCCTCAACCTCCAGGCACAGGAGGGCTATTATTGGTTCAGCCCAGGTTACCCAACCACCCTTTGGGCCAATGGCCGTGGATCCTGCGCTGCCAGTTGCTTATTGGTCGCTGCCAGCAGAGGCTGGGAGCACAGCTGCTCTCATTGGATCACCCCGTCATCCAGGCATAATTGCAGGGCAGGAAGCCATTTGTGTCAAATGTAAAGATGGTACGGTACCACGGCACAAAATCAGATAAATTTTTATTGAAGTAAAGTAGGCCTTTTTTTTTTTAATTTATTTATGTTACGTTAATCACCTAAAGTAGGCTTTTCACAAGGTCGGGACCTCTACTAGGGCGTGGTTCTAGATAGGTTGAGTTTTCTGCACAGTGTTTGGTTCCTTTTTTATGTATTTCACTGAATTAGGATGAGGAGATAAGTTGAGGGAATGTGAATGGGGTAAGGGTGAGTTTTGTATCTGTTACAGTGCTTCACTTGTTGCTGTATCAACACACTCAGAAATTCTCCATAGGGTACTATTCGACACAAGTGGGAGAAGGAGAATAAAAAGGGCAAGTAAAATTATTGTGGACCCTGCTGTGACCGTAAAGGGTCGTGGAGACGCTGACCTAAAGGACTGGGCCACTTAGGAATGTGATGAAATGCAACATGGTCAAGGAAAATCATAACTGACTGCACCACACACATATATTAAAGTGGACTTGCTCACGGTAAAGGTGTTTTAAGAGCGGGCAGAATGGCACAGGTCCAAACGCTAGAGTAGGTGTGACTCTGGAGAGTTACAGGGCTCTTGTGCCAAGTGAGGTGGCTCTGAAAAGAGACTTTGGTTTGCGAGGTGGTCAGGCAGTCAGGAGGCAGCTCATTTGCGTCCGTAGAACCTGATGACGGCCTTCAGGGCCTCGGACACGGCGTGCTTGCCAATCTCCCCAGGCAGCAGCAGGCGCACAGCTGTCTGGATCTCCCTGGTGGTGATGGTGGAGTGCTTGGTGAAGCGGGCCAGGCGAGAGGCCTCCTCAGCGATGCGCTCGAAGATGTCCTTGAAGAACGAATCCGTGACACTCAGGGCCTCCTGCGAGAGGCTCAGACCCTGGTGAACCTGCTTCAGAACCCTGGGGAAGTAGGTGGCGAAACAGTCGGGGCAGTGGTGGCGGCAGCAGACAAGGCAGTGGCAGCCGCGGCCATGGCCACGGCGGCGGCCTCCATGCCTGGGCTACTTCTGCTTTGGGCTCATCGGGTCTGCTGCTGTGGGCTCCTTGGTGCTGAGGCTTTCCTCAGAAGAGGTCTCACACCCAGGTTCAGCCATGTGGGGCTCACCTTCCCGACAGCTCAGAAGGAAGGGCACTGGCGGCCGCTTGAGCAGGGAGGGTCCATTTATAGTCACTGCATTTCCTGATGTCACCGGCAAGTCCTATCTGATTGGACAACATGCAAAGCTAAGAAGCAGGTCACTGAGCCAGGTCTTGTCAGATCTGACTGCTTGCCCTCGAGCTTGACGTCTCTTCAGTCAGAGTCGGAATCAGGCGTCCTCTAATTTTCTTGTGACTACCACTAGAAAAATGTTAAAACATTCCATGTAAAGGTGTAGTTTCCTCCAGATTTCCAATATGAAATTTTCTTTTCAAGGAGAGTCAGAGAGAGAGGGAGTGGAGTAGTAGAATGGGCAGGGGGAGAGGGAGCGACTCCCAAGGTGGGGGGCCCAAGCTCAGCACAGAGCCTCATGTTACTCTGTATTTCACAAACCTGATACCGTGACCCAACATCTGGAGGTAAACTATAAGTTTATATGGTATATTTGAACGTATTTCTGGCGGCCGTCACAAGAAAATTAGAAGCCGCCTGATTTTGATGTCAAGCTCGGGGGAAGCATTCAGATCTGACAATACATGGCTCAGTGACTCCCTTCTTGTCTTTGCATTTTGTCCAATCAGATAGGACTTGCCAGTGACGTCAGGAAATGCAGCGACTATAAATGGGCTGGCACCCCTCAAGCTGCCGCCAGTGCCCTTCCTTCTGAGCTGTCGGGAAAGCGAGCCCAACATGGCTGAACCTGGGTGTGAGACCTCTTCTGAGGTAAGCCTCAGCACCGAGGAGCCCACGGAAGCAGACCGGAAGAGCCCGAAGCAGAGGCAGCCGAGGCACAGAGGCCGCCACCGTGGCCGCCACTGCCGCTGCTTTGTCCATCTCCATCGCCACCGCAGCCCGCACGGTTTCGCCACCTACCTCCCCAGGGTTCTGAAGCAGGTTCACGAGGGCCTGAGCCTCTCGCAGGAGGCCATGAGCATCATGCATTCGTTCCTCAAGGACATCTTTGAGCGCATTGCCGAGGAGGCCTCTCGCCTGGCCTGTTCCACCAAGTGCTCCACCATCACCACTGGGAGATCCAGACAGCCGTGAGCCTTCTGCTGCCCAGGGAGATTGGCAAGCAGCCATGTCTGAGGCCACCAAGGTCATCATCAGGTTGACCTTCCGCCAATGCGCTGCTTCCCTACAGACTGACCACCTCGGAAACCAAAGGCTCTTTTCAGAGTCACCTAACTTGACACAAGAGACCTGTCACTCTCTAGACATGCACCTACTCTAGCGTTTGGACATGTGCCATTCTCCCCATTCTTAAAACACCTTTACCGTGAGCAAGTCCACTTTAATATATGTGTGTGGTGCAGGCTGTTATGATATTCCTTGACCATGTCGCATTTCATCCCTTTCCTAAGTGGTCCCTTCCTTCAGGTCAGTGTCTTTGGGACTCTTTATGGTCACAGCTGGATCCACAATAATTTTACTTGTCTTTTGTATTCTCCTTCTCCCACTTGTGTCGAGTCGTATCCTATAGAGATTTTCCGAGTGTGTTGATAGAGCAACAAGTGAAGCACTGTAGCAGATACAAAACTCACCCGTACACCATTCATATTCCCTCAATGTATCCCCTCATTCTAATTCAGTTAAATACATAGAAGAGGACCCAAACACCGTGCAGAAAACTCAACCTATCTAGAGCCATGCCCTCCTCAAGCTCCCGACCTTGTGAAAGGCCTACTTTATGTGATTAACGTAAGGAAATAAAAATAAATAAATAAAATAAAAAAAGAATGGCTTACTTTACTTTTTTCAAATTTGTCTGATTCTGTGCCTTGGTAGCTTACCATCTTTCCCTTAAAACCAAAAGACTTCCTGCCCTGCAATTATGCCCGGAAGACAGGGTCGTCCAATGAGAGCAGCTATGCTCCCAGCCTCCGGTGGCAGCAACCAATAAGCAACTGGCAGCACAGGATCCACGGCCATTGGCCCAAAGGGTGGTAGGGTGACCAGGGCTGAATCAATAATAGCCTTCTTGTGCCTGGAGATTGAGGGGCAAGGTGGTGTGATCTTCGACAATTCTGCCTGTTGGTTTCTGTTGACGCGCTTCCTTTGAACCAGGGCGACTGAAGTGTCAACATGCAGATATTACAGTGGGACCTGTCCCTATCATTTTGCATCAAAATAAGAGGCTGCTTGGCAATTAAGAATACTAAGGTGACCCCTTCCTCTACGTCAAGTGATTTGATGGGGAGGAGGACTTAGGGTAATGGTAATGCACTTTAACACTCATTGTGTTTTTCTTCTTGGCACATGGGCTTTTTTACTTTCTTTGTTTCCTTTTCTTATAGGTACATGCTGAATTTCAAAGAGGTTGGTGATTATCCAAGTGCTTTCCATTTAATTGATTTCTAGCTTCCTATATATCTGTGATTAGAGAACACAAACTAGGGGTGGGGTGGGGAGACTTCAATCCTTTGAAATTTGTTACAGGTTGCATGAAAACCGACTATTACATTATGTTTGCCATGTGTTCCATGTGAACTCTTAAAATAAATTCTAAATGACCTTTGATTTAAATGTAGAAGCCTCTGAATGGTGTCACTCTGAGGCAAACAGTGAGACAAAACCTAGGTAAAGTACAGTAATCCAACTTTTTCTTGAGCCCATTGGACGAGAAATAAAGCCAAAGGGATATGGAAAGGGATGGGGGACTTGCTGCATAAATACCCAAGGAAAGCTACCATAAAATTAAGTGCCAGTAAATCACTGTGGGTGGTCCTTAGAAATTGCCATTTACATGGGGAACTGAATTTTTGAAGCCAAAAGCTCTTTTCAGACTCATATGCCTTTTCAGAGAAAGGACTGTGGAACATTTAGAAAAATAAAATCCTGTTTCATTAAGTCACTTAATTTCTATCATGCTGATTGCTGCTGGTTCAAAAGGCCCTTTTGGTCCACATGACTTACAGTGGTTTTTCAAAGTTATTCATGCACATTGGTCTCATACATATCATGTTATTTAAAAAGTCATTTTAAGAACGTGAATCCAGAGGAGCTTGTGGAGATGGCAGAGTAGGAGGAGCCTGAGCTCACCCGTCCCACATTTAAAAACTAGATATCTCCAGAAAAATTAAATAAACCAGAGAGCAATGCAAGGACTGGAAGAACAAACCCCACAACTAAATATAGGGGGGAAGCTGCATCTGAAAGTTTAGGAAGGTCAGAAACGTGGAGGGAGGCTGCCCGCAGGAAGGAGGGAGCTGTGCATGGGGAGAGGGCCGAGAAATAGGCGCTTGCACCAAGGAGCGCACACGGGGGAGGCTAATACCAATACTGTTTGGCTGTGGAACCCAGAAGGGCTGAATACCGTGAGTTTGTAAAACCAGTGGGACTTGGACCCCGGAGATTTGAAAGTCAGCACACTCCACACTGGGCAAGCCAGGAGGGCGAGTGACAGCTGGGTCACCACTCTTAAAGAGAGAACAGCCTATGTGGAGGGGTGACATAAAATCGGCAGTTTGCACCATGCCAGGGGCAAACGGGAGACAGAATTGTTCATACTGATTTTGGAGGGTGGTGGGGGACCTCTCTGAAGACGGGAAGCTGCAGGGGCCATTTTCCTCCCCTGTCCCCCAGCATGAACATGGGGCCATCTGAGCACTGCACAGACACTTGCTACTTAGCCTGCTAGCCGTGTGACACGCCTACCAGTTCTCCTGAGGACTTGCCCACTCCAGGCCTGCTGGGCTCAGCCGGGGGTTCAGGGCAAATTTTGTTAAAGTGGTGCATACCCCACCCCGCCACTGGGTGCACAGCTGCTTCCCTGCCCAGCTGTTGAATTGTTCCCAGCTGTCATGCATCGCCCAGCAGTGCCCCCACAGCCACCACTGAGGGTGGGACCCAGGTGCACCCAGCCTTTGCCTCGAGTCACAGCCCACCTCATGCACCTGGCCAACCCCACGCACATACCCACCAGCCACAGTGTTTGGGGGAAACCGGCATAAGACTGGTGGCCGAATGCAAATTTTGCTCCCAAGTTCCCTGATGGGCACATGCCCCCTGTCCCCAGAACTGGCCTGTCTGGATCTCAGTAACACCAGAGAGAACAAGTACATCCCGCAGGAGGCAGAGAGTCAGTGCAGATGACTGCACTGAAAGGAAAGTGACTCAGACACAACAGCAGGGCATAAGCAACACACATAGGATATTCTCCTGAAGTGCCAGGTTCTGGTGAACAGGAGACACTACACTGCAGGGCACTCTGAGACTACTTCTTCCTAAAGTCGCTACTTTCAAGAGCAGAAGATGTAGCTGAGTTTTGTAACACACAGGAACAGATAGAGAGAGGCAGACAAAAGGAGGAGAGAGAGAACTTTATCCCATACGAAAGAAGGGGACGAGGACATGGTCGGAGATCTAAGTAAAATAGACGTATCAGGTCTGATAGAGAATTTAAAGCAATGATAAGTGAGGATACTCACAGAACTCAGGAAAATTGTGGAAGACATGAGTGAGACACATGGTAAGGACTAACAGAGAGATAAGGAGTAACATAGCAGAGATAAAGGGCTCAGTAAATGAAATGAGAAA
>NW_027398463.1:0-11356 GCF_003265705.2 Callorhinus ursinus
CCTGTGTCTTTTGATTGGGGCATTGAGCCCATTTACATTCAGGGTAATTATTGAAAGGTATGAATTTAGTGCCATTGTATTACCTGTAAGGTGACTGTTACTCTATTTGTCTGTGTTCCTTTCTGATCTTTGCTGCTTTTAGGCTCTCTCTTTGCTTAGAGGACCCCTTTCAATATTTCTTGGAGGGCTGGTTTCGTGTTTGCAAATTCCTTTAGTTTTTGTTTGTCCTGGAAGCTTTTTATCTCTCCTTCAATTTTCAATGACAGCCTAGCTGGATATAGTATTCTTGGCTGCATATTTTTCTCATTTAGTGCTCTGAAGATATCTTGCCAGTCCTTTCTCGCCTGCCAGGTCTCTGTGAATAGGTCTGTTGCCAATCTAATGTTTCTACCATTGTAGGTTACATATCTCTTCTCCCGAGCTGCTTTCAGGATTGTCTGTTTGTCTCTGAGACTCGTAAGTTTTACTATTAGATGTCGGGGTGTTGACCTATTATTATTGATTTTGAGAGGGGTTCTCTGTGCCTCCTGGATTTTGATGCCTGTTTCCTTCCTCACATTAGGGAAGTTCTCTGCTATTATTGGCTCCAATATACCTTCTGCCCCTCTCTCTCTCTCTTCTTCTTCTGGGATCCCAATTATTCTAATGTTGTTTCGTCTTATCGTTATCACTTATCTCTCGAATTCTGCCCCCATGATCCTGTAGTTGTTTCTCTCTCTTTTTCTCAGCCTCTTTATTTTCCATCATTTGGTCTTCTATATCACTGATTCTCTCTTCTGCCTCATTTATCCTAGCAGTTAGTGCCCCCATCTTTGATTGCACCTCATCAATAGCCTTTTTGATTTCGACTTGGTTAGATTTTAGTTCTTTAATTTCTCCAGAAAGTGTTTCTCTAATAACTTCCACGCTTTTTTCAAGCCCAGCTAGTATCTTTAAAGTCATGATTCTGAACTCTAGGTCCGACAACATACTAATGTCCATATTGAGTAGGTCCCTGGCTGGTGGTACTATCTCTTATTCTTTTTGCTGAGGTGATTTTTTTCGTCTTGTCATTTTGTCCAGAGAGAACAAATGCTAACAGGTTTACAACGTCCCCAGCAAAGATACTGTATACAAATCAGAAAAGACCTGCAACCAGGGGAAAAGAAAGGGAAAGAAAGAAAAAAGAAAGAGAAAAAAAAGAAAAAAAAGATAAAAACAAAAACAGAACAATACAAAAAAAGCAGAATATGATCAAATATGATCAGGCTAGTGCATAGATCAGTGCCACACACTAGATTTTGGGCGTATTTTGGTCTGTTAGAAAAAAGTGCCTCCTAAAATTTTAAAGGAAGAAAGACATATATGTACAAAATAAGGGTTGATACAATGAAGGGATAGATGACTGTAAAGATGAAGATTATAAAAGATTTTATAAAAGGACTTGATAAGATAAGAAGTTGTTTGAAAAAAGAAAGAAGATTTAAGAAAAAAAAAAAGAAAAAAGGGAGAGAATGTGATCAGGCAGGAGACTAGAACAGAGCCATACACTAGTGATTTAGGGTATATTTTCATCTGTTAGAAGAAACTGTATCTCAAAATTTTAAAGAGAGAACAACTTATATATATATGCCAAAAATAAGGGTAACTACTATGAAGGGATAAAATATGACTCTAAAAATGAAAAATAAAAAATGTTTTTTTTAAAAAAAGAGATTGATAAGATGTTGGTTGAGAAAGGGAAAAAGAAAAATAAAAAAAAACAGTTAACAAAAATTAACTTTGATGAACTAATGAATCATGGTAAAAAAAAAAGCCATGAATTCTATGTGCAGTATTCCCCTAGCGCTGGAGTTCTCCCGTTCTCCTTGATCGGTAAACTTGGTCTTGGCTTGCTGGCTGTTCGTGCTGATCTTCTGGGGGAGGGGCCTGTTGCCGTGGTTCCCGAATGTCTGCCGGAGGCTGAATTGCCCCGCCCTTGTCGGTCTGGGCTAAGCAAACTGCTCCGGTTTGATCTCAGGAGCTTTTGTTCCCTGCAAGCTCTCGGTACAGCTTTGGAGGACCAGGGCAGAAATGGTGGCCTCCCAATCTCCACCCGGAGGAGCTGAGAACTCGGGGCCCTGCTCCTCAGTGTGTCCCCAGAGAAAAGCAGTCACTCCCGTCTCCCCGGTCTCTGGCCGCACTCCGTGCTCACCCGGCCTGTGACCAAGCGTTTCTATCTCTGGCACCCGACCCCGTGTGGAGTCTCCAAACCCAGCAGATCCCTGCAGTGCATTCCCGCGCTGCTCCTCCCCAGGAAGGAAGGGGAGTCTCCCCGGCTCTGCCACTTGTTGGGTCCCTGCTGGAGGAGCAGTGGCCCGACTGGGCCGCGGATCACAGTTTATGGCAACCCCGAGCTGAGAGCCTGCGACTCTGCTCCGTCTCTGCAGCCGGCTTCCCCGCTCCGATCCCTGGGAGCTCTGGTGCACTCAGGCATCCCCGGTCTTTCTGTGACCCCAAGGGTCCTGAGACCACACTGTCCTGGGAGGATTCCACCCCCCGCTTAGCCACTGGAGCGACAACCCTCAGCGGAGCTGGCTTCTAAAAGGTCCGATTTTGTGCTCCGTGGCTCTAGCACTTGCCAGAAGCGGCCGACAGAGGCCCCTCCCCCGCCGTCTATCCTCCCGAATATCGCCTCGGATTCACTTCTCCGCACGTCCTACCTTCCAGTAAGTGGTCGCTTCTCTGTTCAGAGAGTTGTTGCTACTCTCCTCTTCGATCTCTTGTTGAGTTCGTAGGTGTTTAGAATGGTTTGATCCCTATTCAGCTGAATTCCTGAGACCAGACGAAATCTAGGTCTCCTACTTCCAAGAAGACTATTTCTTCACATGTGAAAGATACATGAAATTAAAATTCTAGTATCCATAAACAAATTTTTATTGGAACACGGTTACCTTCATTTGTTTTATCTTATGCATGGAAGCTTTTATGTGGCAGGGTTGAGTAGTTACAGCAGAAACCATATAACCCCAATGCTGAAAATATTCACTATCTTTACACAAAATGTTTGCTCACCCCTGGTCTAATCCAATACCGATATCACATTGTTTAAATTACTCTAGCTTTATAATATGTTTTGATCCCTACTAGGCAGGTAAGGATTCAAGTTTTGTGGGGGGGGAAAGGGGTCTGATGCTTATATAATTTGGGCAAACTGCTTTAAAAAAAGAATACCAAATTACAGTTAAAATTAAGTGTAGAAATGAATCTTTATTGAGAATGAGAAAAAAAGGTCACAACAAATTACACATTTTTGAAAGTTTTCAAATGCTATGCAAAATCCAGAAAAATAACAAAATACACTATCTGTTAACTAACTGACATACCTCCATGGTACTTTTTTCCTACATTTTGGGGGTGATATATTCTTTAGTACCCTCTTCACGTGACAATACTTTCGTAATATTTTCTGCAGGGAAAATAAAAAAGTTATTCAAACTTCCTTCTAACATGGTTCATTGTAATTTAGGGTTTTTTATTATGATTGATTGCTTCAGAAAGTCTCTTCCAGCAGTGTACCACGTAATTGGTAATGAGAGGTAAAGATGTAAGATTTCTGTTAAATTTGGAAAAACTTCTAGCTACCTCCATTTATACCTAAACCGTAAGGTTTCAGAGAATTTCAAGTTTTCTCGTGCTGAGATAAATCTGAAAGTCTCTGAATTGACAACATTCCTTAGTGAGTTTCATGCCAATATTCTTGTTGTAGTGATAAATTATAAGTTTGTTATTTTTGTTGATATTGACTTATTGTGTCAAATCAACAATAAATGGAAATATTTTCCAGTGTGTTCTTATGACTCATTATCCTTATTACTTAGATTATCAAACAATCCATGAACTTATTTGCAACTTCTACTTAAAACATATCTCTTTGTCTTGATAGAATTATGACTTTCTATATAATTTGGCAATTTTTTGCTATACTTTTCTCCTCAGTGTCTGCACAATTCTGTTAATTTTATAACTCAACTTTATTGCTTTGGTTTCCTGCTTCATTTTTTCTCTGACTTCTTTATTCTGTAATAAATAAAGATGACAAAGGAAGTTTACCTTTTATATCCACCCAAATCAGAAGTCTAAAATTTCTCACTATCTTATTGAAATATTCCAAAACCTCTTTCCAAATTGCAGTTAGAAGAGTGTATTCAAGCTTTATCAACTTTACAAATACATTTTGCATCTCATTTGCCTTCTGGTTTCTCTCTCCAAAATGAATTTTAGAGCCCTGGAAATATCACTGTAACTATACTACCAAGCTTGGGCACTGGGTTTGGGGTTCGGACTAAAGGGAAGATGAGTTTGGGATAGATGTACGGAGTTCATTTAGCATACAGTTTGGTTATTGCAAAGTCAATCTGGGTATAACGAAAGCCTCCCAGGGTAGGCACAGTGCCCCTGACACCATCAAGAATCTGTCCTGATCCAATACCACTAGACACAGTTGAAATGTGTTGGAGGGAAAGGCAGAGCAGAAAGAGATTTGTGGTTAGGAAATCTGAATTTGGCAATTTTCAGAGAAACAGAAGACCACATAAGTATGCAGCCAGGCTCCTCCCAGGTCCTTGGGAGGAATAAGGAAATGAGGGTCCTGAGGCTAAAGCTGAATTTGCTACACACCTCTCCTGGAAGGCAGGACACATTTGCTCTCATTGTCCATTTTCAAAGTTGCATTGACTCTACAATGTTCCCTTTTCTATGCATTGGAGAGTCAGCCTGTCAATCTCCATGAAAATTCCTGTTAGGTTTTACTAGGATTGCATTCCAATTATAGATAAGCTTGAATCCAGTTCTTGTCCCTCCAGTACTAAATATTTCCATCAGGAATGAGCTCCTAGGGTGCCTGGGTGGCTCAGTTGGTTAAGGAATGAGCTCCATCTGTCCATTCCTCCAGGCTTCTTTCATGTCCTTCAGTAAAGTGTTGCATTTCTCACAATGTATGCTTTGCAATTCCTTGTCTTCAAAACCACCTGTTTTCCTTTGTTGATCTTGAATCGCATTACTGAACGCTCTTATTAGTTCTAATTTTTGTCTGGAGTCTCAGTAGAGGATTATGTTGTCTGTAGCAGAAAGGATATTTTTGTCTCTGCTTTTCTGATACTTAAAACCTTTTTGTTGTTGTTTTGCTTCATTAAATAAGGCTCCAAATACAGTGATGCTTTCAGCCAATATCTTTATCCCAAAAAGAAAGTTGCTTTTTATTCCTGGATTTCTAAGAGGTTTCTTTTGATTATTAGGGTTTCTTAGTTTGCTCTGTATGAATGTGGAATTACAACAAATACTTTTACGTGAATGATTTGATAGTTATCTAGCTGTGTTCAAGGGACAAGGCAAGCCTAGGGTCCCCATACTACTCCCCCATCTTAACTCACCTTCCTTATGTGAATTGGGATAAGCACATAATTTTCTTTTTGTCTATTAGTGTACTGATTTTTATTGATAATTTTCTAATATTTCTTTATCTTTTCATTCTGTTGTCCACTTGTAATTTTTAACTCATCAGTAACTTTGTCCCCCGTTTTTAAAAGATTTCTTTTTCTCTTTTAGAGAGAAAGTGTGGAGAGGGACAGGAGGAGGGGGAGAGAGAGATCTTAAGCAGGCTCCAGGCCCAGCGTTTATTAACACTTGATCTTTCTTATTAACTAACAAATGCATTTAAAGCTATAGATACTTCTCTGGCACTTATTTAGCCACATGTTTTCTGCACAATACCCTTGTTGTGGTTCATTTCTAGCCTTGACACAGCAATAACACCTAAACAAGATACAAACGAGGCAAGCCATGGAAGGAACGACCGGTGAATTTGACTAAATCCATACTAAAGTAGTCTAAATGTTAGTTAAAAGAAAAAATAGACTTGAAAAAATTTTTTCTTGCCATGGAAAAATAATTTAAGAGCCATAATTTAGCAATGGTTTCTACAAATCAATAAAAAATAACCCAATATAATAATGAGCAAAGGATACACACACAATTTCATGAAAGAGGAAATAAAACAAGTGGCCAGTAAATATAAGAGAAGAATGTCCCAAGTAATCAGTTAAATGAAAATGAAAGCCAGGGCATGAAACTCTCTCACCCAATAGATGGGCAAAGAGAGAATAGAGTGTAAGAGAGGTAAACTCAACAGCCATTCATAACAAAATCCCTCAGCGATCTAGGACCGGAAGTGAACTTCTTCAACCTGATAAAGGGCATCGACAATACAACCAATAGCTAACATCATATTTAATGATGAAATAGTAAATGCTTCTACCCTAAGATCAGAAACAAAGAAAGAGGGACCATTCACATTACTTCTATTTAACATTATATGGGATATCTTAGCCATTGCTCTAAAACAAAAAAAGTAAATTAAAAGCATAAAAAAACAAAAAAGTAATAAAGTAAAAGTTCCACTATGATAGATGACATAATTGTTTACACACAAAATCTCAAGGACTGTACAAGCCAACTAGTAAAATTAATCAATGAATTTAGAAAGATTGCAGAATAAAAGGTAATATACAAAAGTCGCATGTGTTTTTATATTCTAGCAGCAAATAATTAGAATATGAAATATCGAAATTCCAATTACTAGTGTTTCAGAACATGTAAAATACTTAGTGGTCAATTTTAAAAAGATGTATAAGTGTTGTACATCAAAAACTAAAAGAAAAAAAAACTAAGAAAAATTAGAGAAGACAAAGAAATGAAGGGATGTACCATATTCATGGATTAGAATGCTCAGTATTATTAAGATGTCAATTCTCCCCATATTGATCTACAGAGATAATTCCCAATCAAAGCCCTAGCAGGCTTTTTTTATAGAAGTTGACAAGCTGACTCCCAGATATAAATGGAAATGAAAAAGACCTAGAATATCCAAAGCAATTTGGAGGAAAAAATTGATACACTTATACTCCTTGATTTCAAAGCTTACATATAGACAGTGTGGTATTGGTTAAAGGATACTTTGGATCAATGATTAGAATAGAACATCCAGAAATAGACCTACACATACATGGTAAGTTGATTTTTGACAAATATACAAAGGAATCAGTGGAGAAAGGACAGTCTTTTCAGCAAAGGGTGATGGGATGCTCAAATATGTATATGCAAAAATAATAATAATAACCTCAGTTCATACCTTACCAATTGGAAAGCCCAGAAGAGAGAGCCAGAAATACACCCACATTTTACAATCATTTGGTTTCCGACAAAGGCATCAAAGCAATTCAACAGGGATAGAAAAGTCTTTTTAACAAATGATTCTGGAATAATTAGATATCCACATGTCAGAAGAAAAAGAAGAAAGAAAGAAAGAAAGAAAGAAAGAAAGAAAGAAAGAAAGAAAGAAAGAAAGAAAGAAAGAAAGAAAGAAAGGAAGGAAGGAAGGAAGGAAGGAAGGAAGGAAGGAAGGAAGGAAGGAAGGAAGGAAGGAAGGAAGGAAGAAAGAAAGAGAAAGAAAGAGAGAAAGAAAGAAAGAGAGGGGTGCCTGGGTGGCTCAGTTGTTAAGCGTCTGCCTTCGGCTCAGGTCAAGATCCCAGGGTCCTGGGATCGAGCCCCGCATCGGGCTCCCTGCTCGGCGGGAAGCCTGCTTCTCCCTCTCTCTCTCCCCCTGCTTGTGTTTCCTCTCTTGCTGTGTCTCTCTCTGTCAAATAAATGAATAAAATCTTGAAAGAAAGAAAGAAAGAAAGGGAAGGGAAGGGAAGGGAAGAAAAAGAAGCTCAGCCTCTGCTTCATACCAAACACAAAAATCAATTCAAATTGATCATAGACACAAATGTAAAAAATAAAACCATAAAGCTTTTAGGGGAAAATATAAAAGATTTCAGAGTAAGCAGAAGTTTCTTACTTCACATGAAAAATACTGACATAAAAGAAAAAATAGTTATATTTCATCAAAATTAAAAACATCTGCTTATTATAAGACACCATTAAGGAACTATTGAGGCAAAGCTACTGATTGAGAGAAAGTATTTGTAAATCATATCTGACAAAGGACTGTGGGTCTCCTGAAAATGAAGAACCTCTCTAACCACTAATAAAAAGGCAAATAACTCATTAAAAAATTGACAAAAGATTTGTATAGGCGTGTTACAAAATAAGACATACATATAACCAAAACCAGATTTTTAAAAAGCACTTAACATCATTGTGTATTAGAAAATAACAAAATATGGGGTGGCCTGGGTGGCTCCGTTGGTTGGGCAACTGCCTTCGCCTCAGGTCATGATCCCAGGGTCCTGGGATCGAGTGGTGCATCAGGCTCCCTGCTCGATGGGAAGTCTGCTTCTCCCTCTCCCACTCCCCCTGCTTGTGTTTCCTCTCTGGCTGTGCATCTCTTTGTCAAATAAATAAATAAAATCTTTTAAAAAATGACTGATAGCACCAAGTATTGGCAAGATTGGGGAACCATTGGAATTCTCATACAATTAGTGGGAATATAAAATGGTACCATCACTTTGGGAAAAGGTCTATCAGTTTCTTATAAACATCTGCCCAGTAATTCCATTACTATGTACTGACACAAGAGATATAAAAATGTTTGTACTTAACAAGACTTGTACAATAATATTCATGGCAGCTTTATTTATAATACCTCCAAACTGGAAGCAGCTTAGGTGTTCATCAATAGGAGGATGAATAAAGACATGGGGGTATATTCATACAACGGAGTAATGGTTACTGATACCCAGGACTTCGTGGATGAATCTCAAAGACATTATTCTGAATGACAAAAGTCTTACACAAACAAGTGCATACTCTAAGATCCCATTTATATGAAATTCAAGAACAGGCTAAATTAATCCACTATAAGCAATAACCCTCCAGAGGGTAGGAGCAATGACTGACTGACAAAGGAACTTTCCAAGGTGATATTTAAGTTCGGTGCCTTTATAGGCCTTTGGGAAAATCATTTTCCCCAAACTCGTGTATATTCAAGAATCATGTATATCGTTGTATGTAAATGTTACTTCAAAGAAAAAAATCCTGTAAACAAATATTGAACTATAGTTATGACAGAATGCTGAAATATTTAGGGGAGTGCACCCTGATATTGCAATTTATTCTGAAGTGCACCAAAAATGAGATAAGTTAATGGATGAGTCAGATGGATGAGTAGATAGATATCTGACAAAGTAAATAAAGTAAAAATGTTCACAGTAGAAGCTGGATAGTAGGTCTATGGATATTCACAGTAAAATCCTTTAAGCTTTTTTGTATGTTTGAAATTTTTTATAAGAAAATGCTGAAAGAAACAATGAAAAGATTCCATGAACTCCTAAGCTTGACTTCCGTAGGAGCGGTAGCAGTGACCATCCCAGCAGGACGCCCCCTGCAAAGGAAGGAGCAGGGCTCAGCTGGCTTCCCAAGATGCTATCAATTCAGGCCCTTCCTTTCCGTGGCCCTTTTCTTTTGTAAAACGAGTTAGAATACAATGGTTTCCTCTGATGTTTAAGCATTCACTTATGCCTTCAAATTCTTTAGAGGGATGGGATGGTAAGGAAAAGCTGAGATACAAATGCATTTGGAATTTGACAAATGCCTTTCTGTGGGCAATAAGGGAGAAGCCAGAGCCTGAGACATCGCGTGCTCTGACAGAACTAGTCAATTACAGTTTTCAGAAGGAATAACTTGTTGATGTTAAAAAAATATATATCAGATGCACACAGAAAGCTGGAGTTTACCTCCAATCCATCTGTGAATGCCCCCAGGCAGAGCTGTCTGCTTTTGCAAGATAAAAGTCTTTGTTATAAGATGCTCCTTGCAGGATGGGATCTGGATGCTCAGGTGAGGGCTGCAGGTAGAAATCTGAGGGGGGAGAAGGGAAGTGTGACCCTGAGATGGGGGTTCAGGTCACCACAGGGTTGACTTCAAAAGCTCTCTAACTCAATCTTGCATTGCTGTTGCTTTGCAGTCCAAATGTCCCAGATTTTCCCTGCTTAGTTCAAGTGCCCGGCACTTGGCTCCCCTGGTTGAAGGTGGCACCGCCCACGTACAACCACACCTGTGTTCTAGAAGTCTTTCTAGAGTCTTTCATAATAAGACATTAGCCATTACAAAAGAAGCTTTTGAGCAGGCTTCACGCAAATTTTCTTGTTTCAAAGACCATCGTTGGCTATGGCGATCCCTGTATTAGGAACCTTTGATTGAGGATCTACCGTGTGTTACATGCTGCGTTGCACGCTATGCCTACCGTAACTCCCAGCAACAAAACACACGCTGAATGTTAGCTTCTCACACGGGGAAACTACAGCTCAGAGCCAGGAGGTACCTCGTCTTACCCAGCTGGTAAGCAGTGGGATCAATATCTGAGTCATGTCTGCCTGTGTCCAAAATCCACGTTCTTTCAACTTTATCCTTTTCCTGAATTCTGTGACTATTCTGTGCCCAACACCAAGTCTCTGTCCACCCAAGTGAAGCCTGGAGATTCAGGCGGTCTCGCTGCTTAAAGCAGCACCACTGCCACCTAATTCCCAGTCATAGGATTGAAGACTGCTTGAGGCCCCAAACAGACCAGGCTTGTGCCCAGGAAGCCAACCCTGGGGCCACAGGGCAGACTGAGGCCTCCGACCCCTACAAAATGCAAGATGCATCTTTTACTTGGAAGCCTAAGGTGAGAGCTGAAGCAGGAGCTTCTTGGGGATAGTGTGTATATTCCAGAAGGCTTTTATCAGTGAAAAACCCATTCTATGAAACATTCCTTTCTCATACTGCTCACAATACCACGGTTTATATGCATGGTGAGATGTAGGTCAAAGTCATGATCATCTATCTACAGGGCTGGATATTACCCCCCAAGCTAGTGCGTCATTAATTCAGGGAATCCCCAAGGCACATCACCTCACTTAACCTGACTTCACCAACTCTAATTTCGCTGAATTTCCTCCCGTTATTAAGACTCTATGAGATTAGCCGTTTTCAGATTCACTTTGAAATAATAGGGTTTTTTTAAGATTTTTTTTTAATTTTTTTATTGTTATGTTAATCACCATATATTACATCATTAGTTTTTGATGCAGTGTTCCATGATTCATTGTTTGTTCATAACACCCAGTGCACCATGCAAAACGTGCCCTCCTCAATACCCATCACCAGGCTAACCCATCCCCCCACCCCCCTACCCTCTAGAACCCTCAGTTTGTTTTTCAGAGTCCATCATCTCTCATGGTTCGTCTCCCCCTCTGACATAATCCCTTTTCTTCCTCTCCTGTTATCTTCTTCTTTTCCTTTTTTCTTAAAATATGTTGCGTTATTTGTTTCAGAAGTACAGATCTGTGATTCAACAGTCTTGCACAATTCACAGCGCTCACCGTAGCACATACCCTCCCCAATGTCTATCACCCAGCCA
>NW_027398464.1:0-11350 GCF_003265705.2 Callorhinus ursinus
CCCCCCACCACTCCAGCAACACTCAGTTTGTTTACTGAGATTAAGAATTCCTCATATCAGTGAGGTCATATGATACATGTCTTTCTCTGATTGACTTATTTCACTCAGCATAACACCCTCCAGTTCCATCCACGTCGTTGCAAATGGCAAGATCTAATTCCTTTTGATGACTGCATAATATTCAATTGCGTATATATACCACCTCTTCTTTAGCCATTCATCTGTCGATGGACATCTTGGCTCTTTCCACAGTTTGGCTATTGTGGACATTGCTGCTATAAACATTGGGGTGCACGTACCCCTTCGGATCCCTACATTTGTATCTTTGTGGTAAATAACCAGTAGTGCAATTGCTGGATCGTATGGTAGCTGTATTTTCAACTTTTTGAGGAACCTCCATATTGTTTTCCAGAGTGGTTGCACCAGCTTGCATTCCCACCAACAGTGTAGGAGGGTTCCCCTTTCTCCGCATCCCCGCCAACATCTGTCATTTCCTGACTTGTTAACTTTAGCCATTCTGACGGGTGTGAGGTGGTATCTCATTGAGGTTTTGATTTGGATTTCCCTGATGCCGAGCGATGTTGAGCACTTTTTCATGTGTCTGTTGGCCATTTGGATGTCTTCTTTGGAAAAATGTCTGTTCATGTCTTCTGCCCATTTCTTGATTGGATTATTTGTTCTTTGGGTGTTGAGTTTGATAAGTTCTTTATAGATTTTGGATACTAGCCCTTTATCTGATATGTCGTTTGCAAATATTTTCTCCCATTCTGTCAGTTGTCTTTTGGTTTTGTTGACTGTTTCCTTTGCTGTGCAAAAGTTTTTCATCTTGATGAAATCCCAAGAGTTCATTTTTGCCCTTGCTTCCCTTGCCTTTGGCGATGTTTCTAGGAAGAAGTTGCTGCGGCTGAGGTCGAAGAGGTTGCTGCCTGTGTTCTCCTTTAGGATTTGGATGGACTCCTGTCTCACATTTAGGTCTTTCAACCATTTTGAGTCTATTTTTGTGTGTGGTGTAAGGAAATGGTCCAGTTTCATTCTTCTGCATGTGGCTGTCCAATTTTCCCAACACCATTTGTTGAAGAAAAAAAAAGAAAAGACAGTTAAAAAAATTAACTTTGAAAGACTAAAGAAATGGTAAAAAAGCCATAAATTCTATGTGCAGTTTCTCTTAGCGCTGGAGTTCTGCCATTCTCATTCATCGGTAAACTTGGTCTTGGCTGGCTGTCCTTGCTGATCTTCTGGGGGAGGGGCCTGTTGCCGTGGTTTACAAATGTCTTTGCTGGAGGCGGAATTGCCCTGCCCTTGTCAGTCCAGGCAAAGTAATCTGCTCAGGTTTGCTCTCAGGAGCTTTTGTTTCCTGCAAGCCATTGGTACAGCTTTGGAGGAAGAGAGTGAAAATGACAGCCTCCCAATCTCTGCCCTGGAGGAGCAGAGAACTCGGGGCCCCTCTCCTCAGTGCCTCCTCAGAGAAAAGCAGTCAATCACTCCTGTCTCCCCAGTCTCCATCCACACTCTGTGCTCACTGGGCCTGTGACCGAGAGTTTCTATCTCTGGCACCTGTCTCAGTGTGGAGTCTCCAAACCCAGCAGATCCCTGCAGTGCGCTCCCATGCTACTCCTCCCAGGGGAGGAAGTGGAGTCTCCCCGGATCTGCCGCTTGTTAGGTCCCTGCTGGAGGAGCAGTTGCCCAACTGTGTCACCGATTACAATTTATGGCAACGCCGAGCTTAGATCCCACACCTCGGCTCTGTCTCTGCAGCCGCTTCCCCTCTCTGATACCCAGGAGCTCTGCCACACTAAGGCACCCCTGGTCTTTCTGTGACCCCGAGGGTCCTGAGACCACACTGTCCCATGAGGGTTCCACAAGCTAAACCTTGTTTAGCCACAGGAGCGATGTCCCTCAGCTGACCAGACTTCTAAAAGTTCCGATTTTGTGCTCCACTGATCACTTGCCAGAAGCAGTCAATGGAGGCCCCCTCCCCCGCCATCTGTCCTCCCGAATATCACCTCAGATTCACTTCACACGTCCTACCTTCCAGAAAATGGTTGCTTTTCTGTTCAGAGAGTTGTTGCTATTCTTTTCTTCGATCTCCTGTTGAGTTCGTAGGTATTCAGAATTGTTTGATCCCTATCCAGCTGAATTCTTGAGACCAGACAAAATCCAGGTCTCCTACTCCTCTGCCATCTTGCTCCGCCCCCTGAAACTGGGTCGTTTATTTGCAAGTTACTAAACCATGAGAAGCCACATCTAGACCTGACTCAAATGATGTAACTTTGCTTAGAAAAAATACCAGATAAAAATTTGCTTCAAGTTGTTTTTGTTTGTGGTTCTGTTGTTGTGTTGTTGTTGTTGTTGTTTTGTTCTGTTTTGTTTTTGGTGAGAGAATTGCATTTCTTATCAAATACAGGATAATTTCTGATTTTAGGTAGAAATATTTTTATGAGTATATATTGAAATAAATATGCATGTCAAAGCATCCTTTGCTACGGGACCTGACCATCACTTTTCCAATAGTTCTGGTTGGCCTTAGGGCCAGCATATAATATATGCTGAACCATTCAGAGAATCCTAAAACTCTATCAGCAGCTGGTTCAGAGAGGATTATGTAACCTAAGCAGAGATAAACAAAGTTTTTTGGGGGATTATATAATAGAATTGAGAAGGAAAAAGAGAGAGCAAGCAGATATTTGTGTGCTGAGCTTGGTAATTAGTAGTATGTCAGTCTGGGCCTGCTAACAACTATCTACATGCATATAAAAGCTATAGAGAAAAAGCAAAGTAGAGAGAGAAAAAGAGATTTGTCAACATTGTTTTAGTTCCTAGATTTCACTGGGCCCAAAGATTCTCGTGTGGACCCCCTCAGTTTAATAAACCAGCAAATTCTCAAACTAGTTTGAGTTGACTTTCTGATACCTATATGTAGGAATTTTTAATATGACCTTGCAAATCAAATCAGACATAGAAAACAAGCACTGGAAAAAAACCCAATATAATTCTACAGAAAATGTAGGAATTGAAACTTGATATTAAGAAATGTTGGGTAAATTATATCTGCCCTAATACATGAACAAAAACCTACAATTATGCCACAAGCTCTAGGCTACATGTGATGGAAGGAAATATACATTCATTTAAAATTAGTCATTTATATTTCAGGCAGTTAAACAGTGATCCATCTGCTATTAATTGGCCCAGGAGTTTTCTTCATGATCCTCCAAAGTCATAAAGACATAAAAATATAAAATAACAAAACTCATTCATTCAAAAATTAAACTATAAACACATGTGCTCATGAGCTGTATACACATATACAAGAAACACAGGGAAATAGAAAAAAAAAAACAAATATAATTGAAAAACAAATCTTTGTATTTGTCAGAATAGCTCAATCCAAAATCAAATGTGATCATTATAAATCTACAATAAAACTTATTAGAGCTCTCTAAGCCATGATCCAGATTGAGTCAGCAATTTCTTCAATGACACCACCAAGTATGGGCAGCATGAGGACTTTCTTTGTCCTTTGAATGACTCTCTAAGGTTAAGGAAGTTCCAGTAAGTGGAATGGACCTCACATATATGAGTAATTCTTCCTATCTTCCTCACTGCTTCACACACACACACACACACACACACACACACACACACACACACATTTGATTTTATTGTTACTCCTGTAAGATGTCTAGAAAAGACTACAAAGTCGTCTTTTATTAAATAAATAAAAAATAGTTTTGCTCTCTGAGTCCTTGTTCCCGCAATTCTTATACCCTCAGTTGAGGCTATCATCCAGAGGCTTAGAACTCAAGAGACTCTAAATTCTTCTATCTCTTAGGATATAAATCTGACTTTTGGTTTTATGTGTAATGTAGTCAATAAACACAAAGTGTTAATGGTCCCTTAGGGAGGAAATACCATTAGGCAACTTCAGCAAAAGTAGTTACTATGTCTGTCTTTATATTAATTCCTTATTTTATATTTTTATATTTATTATATATATTTATTTTATAAAATTAATTTTACTCTGAATTAATTTTACTCTTTTGACCTCTATCAGTGGAAAATTATGCTTTTCTTTAACAAATATGTCATATCTATCTTGTGATCACTTAAAATTTCTAATTAGTCAAATTCTCATTATGCTTGAACTACAAGAAGTTGAAAACTAGTTTTATAGCATCTCACTATTCAGCCCTGCATACCTGTCTGTACACTAAGTGTTATTGGTTGAATTGTATCCACTCCAAATTTATCTTCTTTATCTAATTCACCAAATTTCTGAAATGAACAGATTTTTAAAATACTGATAATGATGTTTCCTCAACCTGAGTGTAACTGATACTTGAGATAGTTTACCAGGGGTCTCAAGTTCTTGAGTTACCTTAAACTCACACTTTTACTATCTGTATATGATGTGTCTTTGGCTAACACATTCTCTGACATCCTGGAGGCACCAACACCACCTCATACTTCAGTTTCTGTTGAAACAGTAAACCAATCTTAATGCTTTGTTTGCCCAACCCACAATAAAGGTCAAGCTTGCACAACTATGAAACAAAGAAGTGAATTATTGGTATTATTGAGGAATGTGAGTCCTAAGAAATGATCCTTCCTGAGTCTTTAGGGCAATTTTTTTTAATCAATCAATAAATAATCAACCATCAAGGATAACTGGAAAACATTTGACAAAAGCAGTTTTTGTTTTTACAGATCAGAAATCTAAATTATCCATAGAGATTTATTCTGCTCTTCACTTCAAGGTGATTATTCACATTTCAATTCACCAAATTAGTCATTTCAGTGTTATCTGGGGCAGTTGTTCAGAGGTCAGGATGGAAACTAGAGAAACACGTGCTTTTTTCATTTGCTTTTTATGTCAAATTGCTAATTCATGTACCCTCTGGATACCTAATTATATATATTTTATATCTGTGTAATATATTTAAATGAAGAATTAGAAAAGGGAGACATGTGTATGAAGGAAGGAAAAGAGAAGGAAGGAAGGAAAGAAAAATTGAAGTAAAGGGGAAGAAAGGAAAGAATTAAGAAAACCTAATTTAAAATACAAATATTAGGTCATCAATATTGTAGAATGCCTTCAACCATTCAACCTCAACTGGTAAGTTCCACCCTCAAAAATACGATTAAATATATTCAATATTAATTTTCTGGATATGTTTGTTATATGAAATCCTCAACAAATATTTTCAATAGCTTATTTCTCCTTGGATACTAAGTCTATCCCTCTTTGAAATGCAACACCTGGCAAGTCCTCAATTCCCCAAAACTACAGGGTGTAGCCATGAGAATTCCAGAGAAAGTGACAAGGAATACCTTCTTTTCCGTGTGGATGGGGTTTAATCAGTCTAAGAGGAAAATCCAAGTTTAGATATGCAAAATGCTTACTACTCTTCAAAGCCATAATGACACCTTCCAGAGAAAGAAATCAAGTAATATAAATAAGTGCACAGCAGTTTGAGTTAAATCATTCTGTCAACCACCCTGCTCTCTGCATACTGTGAAATACTGTGCCAATTACTAGTTTGATACAGAAATCATGCCAAATCTCAACCTGCTCTGATAACAGGAATATCATACAAAGATGTTTCTGCACATTAGCCTATCTTCTAAGGATGGGGAAAATTATTTATGGTATTCATTCTTTCAAGAAAAAAATATGCCTCTAACATGTATGTCTTAAAAACAATGTATTAAAAACAGTGTTATTAAGAGTATTAAAAACAATGAAATGACTAAGTGCTGCCCTTACCCTCAAGGA
Source organism: Callorhinus ursinus (assembly GCF_003265705.2). Taxonomy (NCBI): domain Eukaryota; kingdom Metazoa; phylum Chordata; class Mammalia; order Carnivora; family Otariidae; genus Callorhinus; species Callorhinus ursinus. Next base: position 5,777 of record NW_027398464.1, read on the forward strand.
TCTCACCCTGTAAAGAAACTAATATCTATTTAGTATTTACTATAAACCAAACACTGTGCTAAGTGCTGGGGTAATATAATTCCACGGTTTATAAAAATCAAATAACGTAAAGAAAGTCATCAAATAAATTTGCATGTAAGTGTGACAAATGTATAAAAGAGAGTTACACAGTGTTATAAGATTCTATATCAAGAGTCATTAAACTATAGCCCATGGGCCAAATACACCCAACTGTTTACTTTTGTACAGCCCACAAGATAAGAATGGCTTTTAAAATTTTAAATTATTTCATTTTAAGTGGTTATATAGATGCCAACATAATAATATCTTTGATTTTGCCTATTGGAAGACAAAGCCTAAAATATTATCTATTTGGTCTTTTACAGGAAAAAATTGTATTATAGAAATTTGACCTATTTGGGGTGGTAAATATAGGCCAACTAAATATAGACCAACTAAAAATTACAAATGTCCATGAATTAAAAGAGTTAACATATTTTATATCATAATTTCATAGTAAAACGTGTATATAAACAAGAAAATTAATCTCAAAATATATTACATTAAGTTATATTGTATATATGACTGAGTCAATGATAATATAATATATTGGGTTGTTTCTTCAGGTGACATGGGACTTGGATATTTCTATATATATCTGTTGTGGGGACAATTTTTATGGAGAAAAAATTCCCATAGTTAGAAAGTGTCTCTGGGGCAAAGACACTTAGCTTAATCCTACCCTATCCTCAAGAGTAGGTTAGGGAGTACAATTAGAATTTGAACTGGGACAAAGTTAATAGAAGTCATAGAAAAAAAAAGTTTTCTATTTACTTTCTTGTTGGAAAATCAAAGAAAATTTACAATATAGTTGAAGGTTGTAATGGGAGATGAGAAGATTTTTGGATATTTTCAATCAAAATATATGACAACAGCAAGAGTGGTGGAAGACAAGACAGGGGACTGTAGGTTGGCAAAGACTGATTTTCTGCCTTCTATATATTACTACTGATTTAAAATTATAAAATTATTAAAATTTATAAAATTATAAAATTATAAAATTTATAAAATTCAGTGAGAACAGAATCAGATTATCAGGATTGTAAATCAGTAAGTAAGGAAAATAATAAGAGCTATTATGATATAATTGAGGATATTCAGAGCAAGTCTCAGCTTTTCAAGCCAGCCCTGAACAAGTAAAGACTGTTATCTTTGAGGCCCTGATCTGTTCACTGACATCAACTTCATTCTTTGAATCATTAGGTTTAAGTAGATCCTTCTCAATGCTTTCACTGCTCCAAAAATAAGATATGATCTACCTGTATGGGTAAGAAATGACTTTTGAATCTATATTACTAAGGTCAGTGAGATAGTTGATGCCAGAATTTTAGCTATAAATATGTGATATCTATAACTCATAAAAAAAAGAAAGCAACACTTTTTCAGGATGATGAAAGCAGAACAAGAATGATACTAACAGCAATGCATGTGAATAATTCCTTTATTTCAAATAAGCTGTATTTCCCAGAGGAAGTTAAGTAAAAAAACAAATTTTAGGGTAGTTAATATCATGAATAATAATTGTTAAATATAGTTTTACTTGTTTTATTTGTAATTGCTCTCTTTTATTGTAAACCTTGCCAACTTCTCAGTACTGTATGCATAAAATTTATATTGCAATGTCTTTAATCTCAGGCCCAGAGAGGGGAATACAGCTAATATTCATAAAAAAAGGAAGGCAAAGTTACCTTTAACCTCAGAATATTAACAATATAGTGAATAGATTGATAAATAAATGGATTAAAAGGATGTTCTAAAAAATTGTAAAAAAATAACATATAATAAAACATATACTAGTGAGGGACAGACTTAAAAGCCATTGTACTAATAACCCAAATATTTGTAAATTTCAATGCTTCTAGAGACTAAAAAGCAAGTAGTATATTTAACTGTGCATCCTTACATAAACAGTTCAGTGAAACTTTTTTTCTTGATATCACTGAGGATATTTTGTATGGCAATATAATGTCTTCTTTATCATAATCCATAGCAGATTTTTTTTCTTAGATCTCATTCCCAGTTAGGTCTTTTCAGCAAATACTTTGCTTTCTAAAAATTTGATTCTAAATTTCTGAGTTGATTGTATTTACTCTTCAGATTGATGGATCCTGTTAATTCTATTTTATCATAAATGATGTTATATGATGGCTACATTAAGTTCCTGCTAGAATATAATTTAATGGAAGGCAAGAACTTTAACTCCATCATCTGCCTCCCCTGTGTGTTACTAGACACATAAAAAGTCCTTCAATAAATACTAGTATATTTTAACAAAATAAATGGATATAGCTTAGGTCCAGCCAACACATAAGAATTTATGGCCTAACTTTTTATTTTAATTTTTATCTATACTTTAACTTTTTTCTATCCTGACTTTTAAAATTATATTTTTCTGACTATTTTTAAACTATTTGTCAGCTCTTTATAATCCTTGATTGAAAAAGAAGGGTATAAAGATTTTATTATTTATTTATTTGTCAGAGAGAGAGAGAGCACTCACAAGCAGGGGGAGCAGAGGCAGAGGAAGAAGCAGACTCCCCACCGAGCAAGGAGCCCTATGCGAGACTCTATCCCAGGACCCTGGACTGTTGCATCTATTTTCTTTCTGTTTCAGATAAATACTGCCCAATAAGATTAAGAAGGTGATCCAATGAATAACATTCAGAAGTTTGGGTAAAGTCATTGTAGATAGATCACAGATATCAGCTGAAGTTGAGATAAATGAGCAGGTCAGGACTTCAAGACTGATTGCCTCACTGGGGAAGACACAATCAACTTTTAAACAGTTTGATATAATAAAAATAATAAGGAAAATAGTTTTTAGAAGCCTGTCTAAATATTTCCAGTTCACTTTTTATAAGATTTAAAAATAAGAATCGTAGCATTTACTATTTCTGAAGGCTTCCACTCTTCATTGAAAACAACCTCAGTTGATTAGCTCCTTAGATTTTTAGATGATCCTTCTCAACATGATCTCCACAGAAAGGATTAAATATGATACTGTTTGTAAATAAATAAAAGATGTCCCGCAATTCATATGCCTACTCTCAGTACACTGATGAGATGAGAAAGTACACATAAAACAATAGATTTTACATTGACATAATTATAAGAAAACCTTTTAAATTGAGTTCTGGTTGATCAAACATAATAGTCTAAGATGAGGTTGTTTTTTCATTTGACTGAATGATTTGCTTGTGAAGTGTTGGTATTTTATATGCCAAGTTGACTGGATCATTGGGTACCTAGATCTTTGGCTAAATATTATTTCTGGGTATGTCTGTGAGGATGTTTCTGAATGAGATTAACATTTTAATCTGTAGACTGTCTAAAGCGGATTGCTCTCCCCAGTGTGGGTGGACATCATCCAATCCACTGAAGGCTTGACTAGAACAAAAAAAGTAGAGGAAGAGATAATTTGCTTTCTATACTTGACTGCTTGAACTGGAACATCAATTTTCTTCTGCTCTTACACTGGAAATTACACCATTATCTCTCCAGGTTCTCAGACTCGGTCTGAAGTACACCACTGGCTTTCCTGGGTGCCCAGCCTACAGATGCTAAATAATGGGACTTCCCATCTTCCATACCCATGTGAGCTAATATATTATAAAATTCATTAGTGAAATTTTAAAAATTCTAAAGAAATATTAATCTGCAATTATTTTGCTTGGGACCATAGAAAACTTAATTGTTTTCAGTTTTTGCCCTCAGTAGGACATTTAATTTTTTAAATATGGTTCATTCAGAAGTTAGTAAATAATGAACAATATTTCAGTATATTAGGCAATAGCATTTATAGATAGAATTTTTCCCTCTCTTTATTAATACTGGATTACAGAATTGCCACATATGAAATTTTTTACTCTAAACAACAAATGATCAAAACACATAGACCACTCACTCAAGAGGGTTTTAAGGAAAGGAAAAGTTGGCAGAACAGGAGAGAGGCTAAAACACTGTGATATCAAAAGATAAGATTTTCCTGCAAATTAACTTTACACCCAGCTTTTCAATTATTTTAAAATGTTGGTATTTCTTGGCTGATGATCACTTGATAAGATCACACAGATAAAATAACACTTCTTATTTTTATGAGGAGGTATTAATTAAATTTAACAAAAGCTGTATTCAAAACAGAGAAGACAGATACACAATGGATAATTACGTGCACTGAGTTCTGTCTCCCACCATAAAGAACCTAATTAGACCTTAAGGGACAGTGTATCTCTGCTAATCATATGTGTCAGTCATAGCCCATGTGCCCTGAACTTCTAGCACTCGGCAGGTTGCTGAATAATATTCAACTGCTTGTTTCCCATAGTACAAATTACCCATATTTAACTTTCTCTTTTGAATGTTTCTCCATATTAATTAGATGATAGCGGCATCTATTTTCTTGTTAAATGAAAGTGATTTTAATTATTTTTCTAAAATAACATACACATATATGCAGAAAAATCTCATTGAAATTTTAGTTTGAGTTGTTTACTATTACAATCAAAGGTTATTTCAACATGATTTAGCAGTGGATTTTATTAGTTCATTATGAACATAAAGTCAATTTAATGGAGATAACTTACCATTTGTTCAAATTAAAGGATTTATTCTGTCCAAAATTCAAGTCATTGGTTCTATTTGTTGAGGTCATTTCAGTTAATAAAATGAACAATTTTGACAATGGCAAATACAAATATTATTTCTGCAGTTGAAATTAGCTGAGCTTCCTTCTTAACTTTTTTTTTCCTCCTGTGTTCATTAAAAGTTGTAAAATACGGTTGGCTTAACTGTTTTAAATTTTTTTTTTCAGGTTATATCCTTGGCTTGAGGGGACTTACCTGAGTCCCTAAACTAGATGTAAGACAAAATATATTTAAACAAAAGTCTTATGACAATCAAGACCCAGAAGAGATAGATCTACTATAATGAATTTAAAGGAACTTATAATTAAAATGAAAATTGCTGTTTATACAGAGGGATGGAATTTTGGAAGTACAAAAATCTCATGCACTTATTGATTACACTTATATAATAATTGCATAAATACTGGTATTAAATGCTGTTTTTTAAAATTTTTTATGGTTATGTTAATCACCATATATTACATCATTAGTTTTTGATGTAGTGTTCCATGATTCATTGTTTGTGCATAACACTCAGTGCTCCATGCAGAATGTGCCCTCTTTAATACACATCACCAGGCTAACCCATCCCCTTACCCTCCTCCCCTCTAGAACCCTCAGTTTGTTTTTCAGAGTCCATCGTCTCTCATGGTTCGTCTCCACCTCTGACTTACTCCCCTTCATTCTTCCCCTCCTGCTATCTTCTTTTTATTTTTTCTTAACGTATGTTGCATTATTTGTTTCAGAAGCACAGATCTGTGATTCAACAGTCTTGCACAATTCACAGCACTCACCATAGCACATACCTACCCAATGTCTATCACTCAGCCACCCCATCCCTCGCACCCCCCACCACTCCAGCAACACTCAGTTTGTTTACTGAGATTAAGAA
>NW_027398465.1:0-8791 GCF_003265705.2 Callorhinus ursinus
TCCGCGTCCACGCTGACGGGAGCCGGCCTCCTCAGGACCCGCTGTGGGGACTTCGGGAGCATGTGGGTCCGCGTCCACGCTGACGGGAGCCGGCCTCCTCAGGACCCGCTGTGGAGACTTCGGGAGGACGTGGGGCCGCGTCCACGCTGACGGGAGCTGGCCTCCTCAGGACTCGCCGAGGGAGGAGGAGGTGAGGAGAAGCCGCCTGAGCGGGGACTGCGGAGGGGGTGCGAGCTCGCAGGACCCCGCGGAGGAAGGGCGCGCTGTGTAGACGCGGGGTGCTTCAGGGCGTGTTACCCCCGACGGGGCACTGTCCCGCGGAACCACCACAGAACCCTAAGTGAGGACGTCATCCCGGTGTCCACGTCATAACCCAAGCCATGGGCCCACTTCCCCTGTCGCCACCTGCCCCACGGTCTGACGCGTCCTTTCCATTCGGATCCAGTTCTTTCTGGAACTGCTCCCGACACGCTGCCTTATTTGGGTGACCTTGGTGGATGTAAAGAGCGCGACGGTTCCAGTCTGGGTGGACGGTCGTGGCTTGTAACTGGGGCTCTTTTCAGTGGCCGTCCCCGTCGTGACCTGCATCGGTCCCTCATTCCCGTTTTCACTGGGACTAAACATAGTCACATGACCCCTCAGAACGTGTCAGGCGCACAGTTCTCGGCCTTCGCTGGGTTCCCGCGGGGGCACGTCGTTCTCCAGAACCTCTTCCTTCTCCCCGAGGGCGGCTCTGTATGCAGGAGACACCAGCTCGCCGTCCCCCGTCCCCTCGGCCCCTGCAGCCACAGTCTACTGTGTGTCTCAGGACACTTCGTGTAAGTGGGACCACAGGGCGTCTGTCCTTCTGTGACTGGCTGATGTCGCTCAGCGTGATGACTTCCAGCTTCATGCGTGGTGTCGCCTGTGTCAGAGCCCCCTTCGTTTTTAAGGCTGAATCGTGTTCCGTGGTGTGTACACCGTGTTTTGTTTATCCATTCGTCTGTCAGTGGACACTCGGGTTGCTTCCCCCTTTTGGCTGCGGTGAAAAATGCTGCTCTGAATAAGGGTACTTCTCCTTTCAATTTGGGGGTATGTATCTAGGAGTATAATTGTTGAACCAGATGGTCATTCTACTTTGATCTATTTGCGTAAATGCCAAAATATTTTATACGTAGACTGCACCATTTTTCACAAACAAGGTGTAAGGGTTTCCGTTTCTCAACATCCTTTCCAAAATGTGTTATTTTACTTTTCTTGATTATAGTGATTCCGTTGTGTGTAAAAGGACATCTAACTGGTTTAAATCTTCATTTCCATAAAGACTAAGGATGTTTAACATCTCTTCATGTGCTATTCACCATTTGTATGATTTCTTTGGAGAAAGGTCTATCCAAGTCTTTTGTCTATTTTAAAAAATGGGTTGTCTTTTTGCTGAGGAGTTGTAAACACTCTTTACATATTCTGGGCAACAAACTCTTCTTAGATACATAATGTACAAATATTTTCTTCCATTCGGCGGGCTATCTGTTCACTTTCCAGATAGTATCTTACGATGTACAAAGATTTTTAATTTTTTTTTTACATTTCTTTTTTAAGAGTGAGTGAGTGTGCGAGTGTTCAGGGGCAGAGGGAGAAGGAGAGAGAATCTTAAGCAGGCCCCACACTCAGTGTGGAGCCTGACGTGGGCTCTATCTCATGACCCCAAGATCATGATCTGAGTCAAAATTAAGAGTCGGACGCTTAACCAACTGAGCCACCCAGGCACCCAGAACAGGTTTTTAATTTTGAGGATATTATTTTATCTATTTTTTTCTTTACTTTCTTATGCTTTTTTGTCAGATCTAATAGCATTGCTAGATCCAAGGTTATGAAGATTTATCCCCACTTATTTCTTCTAGAGTTTATAGTTTTACCTCTTACATTTAAGCCTTTAATGTATTTTGAGTTAATGTTTATATGTGGTGTGAGGTAAGGGTCCAGTTTCATTCCTTTGTACATGGATAGCCAATTGTCTAGCACCCTTTGTTGAAAAGACCATTCTCTCCCCCCAGTGTAATGTTGTCCACCCTTGTCAAAATTCAGTGGACCATAGATGAAGGGGTTTATTTCTGGGGTCTCAGTTAAATCCCACTGATCTGTATGCATATCTTTTTTAAAAAAATGATTTATTTTAAAAAATGTTTTAAATTTAAATTCAATTAACATATAATGTATTATTTGTTTCAGGGTGAATGCATACCTTTATAACAGTATCAAAATGTCTTATTGACTGTTGCTTTTTATTAATATTTGAACTTTGGAAGAATGACCTTTCACCTTTGATTTTCTTTTTCAAGATTGTTTTGGCTATTTTGTGGTCCCTTGAAATTCCATATGACTGTTAGGATTAGCTTGTGCAGTTCTTTCCAAAGGCCTTTGTGAATTTTCTTGGGAACACATTGAATTTCCACATTGCATTGTGTACTATTGCCATCTTATCAATAGTATGTCTTTTCATCACCGTGGGGTCCTCAGATTTATTTAGGTTTCCCTTTCTTTCAGCAATGTTTTGTAATTTTCAGCGTACAAGACTTGCACCTTCATTACATCTATTCCTAAGTATTTTGTCAATGTTAATGTTCCCTAAAATGGAATTGTTTTCTTAAATTATTTTTTGGATGATTCATGGCTAATGTATACAAATAAGAGAGATTCTTGTGTATTGATATTAACTGGCTGTAATCATTTGTTGATTGTTTAGGAAGCTCTGTGTATAAGATGATGTCATCTCTGGTCTCTGAATAGACCTAGTTCTACTGTTTTCTTCCACATGTGGATTTCTTGCCTTATCATTCTGGGTAGAACTTTCAGTACGATACTGAGCAATGAGTGAAAGCCAGCATGATGGACTTGTGTTTGATTTCAGAGTAGAGCTGTCAGTCCTCAAAATTGAGCATGATGTTTGATTAGAGTTAGGGTTGGGGTTAGGGTTAGGGGCTAGGGTTAAGGGTTAGGGTTAGGGTAGGTGACCCTGTGACCCATGAAGCCCGACAGTCAGCATGCTAGAGCCAGGAACACTCCCCCTGTGCTGAGCTCCCCGGCAAACCCTGCACGTCCCCTCCCCTGGTTTTGTCCCCACCTGCCATGAGTTGAGCACCTTTGGGCACAGCCCTTGTTTCTATGCCCTACAGACTGGGTAGAATCAGCTGCATGGGTTTCTAGCCTCTAAGCCTCAGGCTCCCCTTTGTAAGATGGGGTCCTGATGGCTCCCATCTCTGGGAGCCGAAGGTAGGGAGGCCCCACCAGCAGACGCGCTCAGGCCAGGCCAGGAGGGTGGCTGTTGCTTAAAGCAGCCCAGGGCCTGCCCCCTTGAAGAAAGTGCACACGTTCACGGCCCAAGTTTTGGGGTCCTGCCGCCAGCCTCTGGCAGTGACCCTCCTCCAGCCCTGTCCCCTGTCCCTGTGGATACATGGTGTTCCTGGAGCTGTTCCTGCAGACAGTTGAGAAGCACTTCATGGTGGGACACAGGGTCACCTACTACGTCTTCACCAATCAGTTGCCCGCCGGGCCCCATGTGCCCCTCCGGGAAGGCCGGAGGGTGGTGGTGCTCGAGGTTCCCGGCACCCCGCGCCGGGAGGACGCGTCCATGCAGAGCACGTGATGATCCGCCGCTTCTGTAAGCAGCTTTTCCCGTCATCGCGCGCTGAAATAAAGTTCTCAGACACCAATCTGAGCGGCCATGCAGGGCTGCCTCTGCAAGTAGGGCAGCAGCAGCTGGGTTCTGCACGTCGCTTTTACGTCATTTTTTATCAGAAAAGCAAAGGCAGACGCCTCAAAGCGTGGGAAAGGAGGACAAAGGGATGGCAAGTATCCTGAAGCTGTGAAGCAGGCCTGCACTTGCCCGTACGCACAGGCACGCAGGGAGGCCGTCATGGGATCGGGGAAGAGTGGGACGTTTGTGCTGGCAAACGCCAGGTGCAGGAAGGGGGGCACGGAGGGTTACATTCTTTCCTGGCTCCTAACCTAGGCCCTGCCCCTGGGGATCATGGGATCCTCCTCCTACCGGGCCATTGTGGTCAGTAGCCTGAGAACAGGAACGCTGCTGACGTTTCAGCTGCTTCCACAATCACTCCTTAGGGCTGACAATATATTTTCTAAGATTAACTCCACAGTTCCTCCGTGAGGTGGACTACCTGGTGTGCACATAGGTGGACATGAAGTTCTGCGACCACGTGAGTATGGAGACCCTCTTCGGCACCCTGCGCCCCGGTTTCTACCCGGCGGCCCACAAGGACTTCAGCTACGAGCATTGGCCACAGCCCCAGGTGCACATTTCCCAGGGGCAAGGGCTACTTTGACTACAAGGGGGCCTTTTCTGGGGGGTCCGTGGTAGAGGTTCACCAACTGACCTTGGCCTGTCACCAGACAATGGGGGTCAACCTGGCCAATGGGATCGAGGCTGTGTGGCACGACGAGAGCCACCTGAACAGGTACCTGCTGGACCATAAGCCCTTTAAGGTGTTGTCCCCAGAGGACCTGTAGGACCCACAGCTGCTGGTCTGCCCCCAGAGGACCTGTGGGACCCACAGCTGCTGGGCTGCCCTCCATCATGAAGAAGCTGAGATTCATGGCTGTGCCCAAGAATCACCAGGACGGCAGCAGTGGTTAGTACTTGAGGAGTCGTTTTGGTGCCCACCGGGTCTTTCACTCGAGTTAACTGATGAGTCAGAAGGAAGGACGTCATCAGTTAGGAAGTATAGACGAAGGTCAGAGTGGAGGTGGGCAAAGGCCTCTTTCAGAGAGCAGGGAAGCTCTGAGCTGCTTCTATACACCTTGCCCTGCTCATCGCTTCTGGCTGCCCGGCCCTGAGTTCTGTCCTTTCAATGAATTGGTCATCTAGTAAGTAACATGTTTCTCTGAGTTCCATGAGCCACTGGAGCAGATTATTCAAACCTGAAGAGGTTGTGGGGACCTCCAATCTGTAGCGCATAGCTCGGAAACAAGGGTGACTTCTCTGCCCAGCCACTGGCTGACCACTAAGTTAACAGCACAGGGATTCAGTAGCCATACACACAGCAAAGAATACAGACTTGACAAAGTTAGTTCAGAAAAGTCCTAAACCAACAGCAGCAACTACAACGAGCAGCAATCATGAAGCCTGGCGTGGGGAAGGTCTGATGTTCGGGATGCTTCCATTATAATAATCATAATCACACCCTGGACTTTTCACTGGGGCCAAGTCCCCTGGCTGGGGGCCAAGTAGCTCCTATATGTTCCATGTGCCTCTCTCCCTGGCTCCTCCAGCCATGCACTGTCCTGTGCTGCTTCCCGGTAGAGGTCCATTTTCACCAAAGCCAGGAGGATGGGATGGGTTTTTCTGACTCCGCACCCCCCGCCCCACAGTGTTGCACGAGAGGAAAAAGTTTTCCTCAACCCTTTTAAGGTCCCTGGCTGAGTCTGGAAATTGACAAAGACAGATGGACAGGAGAAAAGCAATCAAAATGTATTGATTGTTTTGGTGGGAACCTCACAAGACCATGACAACCAGCAGAGGTGACTGGAGCAGACAGCTCTTCTACCTTTTAGACAAAGAAGCAGTAAGTGTGTGAAGAATTGACAGACAGAGGGGTTTGGACTAGGGCTCGTAAACGGTAAAGAAGTTAACTAGGAAGATAAGGGTTCGTTTAACCAGGTGTGTTCGTATAGACCCCGTGGTCCTAAATTCCTTGACTCTGGTGATAAGCACGTCATCCCTGTGGTCCGGGGAGAGAAAGTTCCACATGGGAGTATTCTGACCTGCTTAAGGGAAGAAGGGCTGATGGCTGGGGGTCAGAGAGACCTTCTTGCTTCTGCTCTATGCAAAAGTTCTTTTAGCTTCTATATTTATTTTGCCAACGTGCCATATTTAGGCTAGTGTGTCCTGACCCTCACTGGCCTGGTGCTGTTCTCTGTCTCCTAGTATCCAGGATTTTGGGTGTGCTGCTGTGGAGACCTCCCAGCCCTGGGGTAGCCCCTTGTCCAGGGAGGCACCTGCCTCAATGGGAGGGTTGCTAAGGGTGGCCGCCCCTCCTCAGGGAGACTGGGTGGGAGAGTGCAGATCTTACTTTGAGAAACTGACTTACATTTCCTAAAAAGGTCTACCTGACAGTGGGATCATACAGGAGTTCTATTTTTAGTATTTTGGGGAAAATCCATCCTTTTCCCAGCATGGCTGTGCCAACCAAAGTCAATTCCGGATGATTTTTACCTATAAACCAGAGATTTTTTAAGAACTCCAGCAGAGAACATGAGGAGAACATTTTCATGACCTTAGACAGGCAGAGATTTCCCAGGATGCAAAGTATACTGACCATAGGAACAAACCGGTGACTTAGAAACTATGAAATGAAGAACTTGTTCTCCTTCTTCCATTTCTGGCTAGTGTGCTGGTCTGTGGCTCGATCCCACCTCAGGCAGCTGGAAGGTTGACCTCCCAGGTCAGCTACCACTGAGATGGCTACTGTTTCTAGAAATTCTTTGGGTGTGGCCAGGTTTCCCCACCTGTGCACTGATCAAGTCGGCGACCTCTAACAGTGGAGCCATGGGTCCTCCAGGCATGGTCCCCCCCAATCCCCCAGTAAAGCCATCCCACTGAGGGTTTAGGGGGACGGGAGCTGCCCCTAGGCAAAACTGGAGATTCTCACTGTCCCTACCTGGCCTTCAGATGCTGCCTCTGGTGTCTTCTTGGAACCCTGACCTGTCAGTTTTCGGACAGCTGGTCCAGTCGTACCCTCACTTTCTGGGAGGGGGATTTGGTGGAATCTGCAGTGTGTCCTGCAGCCCCACCAGGATCGCTTTTTGAAGACACATCGTCTGGGCCATCTGAGGACCCAAGACGGTGGGTCTGTGGCCTGGAGGGATTCTGAGCAGCGCTGGTGGGATGGGAGGGCTGCAAGGCCCAGAGGCAGGTTTCCAAAAGCTGTCTGGGGTCCCAGGCATCCTACCGTTTTTGAATCAAAGCCCTGAGATCTTTAAAATGCCAGCCACGGTACAGCATGGGCCACAAAAACAAATGTCCCTGTGCACCCACCCCACCTAAATTATTGGCCATTTCTTGTCACTTGAGCTGAGTATAAAGGATTGGGAGTTGGGGCTTGAGGGGGGATCCTGGGCCAGACTTTGTATTTGGGGGACAAAGGCCATCAGACAATCTTGTGCTGAGCCTGAGGATGGGGTCTGTGTGGAGACCCCAGCTGCAGGCACTGCTGTCCACTGATGCCCCCTCAGGCTGTCCAAGTGCCCCTGCTGCTTGGGGAGCACCTGCCCCGTCCTCTCTGCAGAGGGCTCACTCCTGCACCAGGTGCGCCTCCTCCTGCGAGTGACTGTCAGCCTGCAGCCTGGGAGGGTGGCTACCCAGAGTTCCTCCAGCTGCTGGGGGAACACCTGCCCACTCCTCTTTGCCTGAGAGCTCTGTCCTGTACCAGGTGCCTTCTCTCCTGCCAGTCCCTGCCAGCCTACAGCCTGGGAGGGTGTATACCCTGACAACCTCCAGCCCTGGGGACAGAGCCAGTGCGATGTGGTCTCCCAGCAGGTCTGAGCACCAGGCCCGTACATTGCTCACTCTCCTCCTGTGGGATCACTGTGCCACATCCTCCCTCAGGCTCCCTGGGCCCAAGTCCTCCTCTGCTCAGGGACCACTCCCTGCCCAGGCTCCACATGGTGAGACTGGGAGCAGGTCATCTGGACCTTCTGGACTCTCGCTTCCGTGCCCGTGACATGGGCACAGTGCAGCCTCACAGACTGCTCAGAGGAGACCCAGCGCAGGAAGACGCAGGCCGCTGCAAGGGAGATGCCAAGTGACCCTAGAGGGAGCGCACGGGACTTGCACAGGCCCACCAAGGTGCTCTCCCCGGAGGACCTGTGGGACCCATGCTGCTGGGCTGGCCCCCATCATTCCCCGGGTCATGAAGAAGCTGAGATCCATGGCTGTGCCCAAGAATCACCAGGACACCCAGAACTCATGAGGCGCTGTCCCCAGAGGAGCTATGGGACCCACGGTATTGGGCTGTCCCCTGAAGGACCTGTGGGACCCGCGGCTGCCGGGCTGGCCCCTGTCATGAAGAAGCTGAGATTCGGGCCATGCCCAAGAATCACCAGGACACACAGAACTCATGAGGGGCTGCCCCCAGAGGCCATGCAGGACCCGCGGCTGCTGGGCTGTCCCCTGGAGGATCTGTGGGACCCGAGGCTGCTGGGCTGGCCCCCCATCATTCCCTGGGTCATGAAGAAGCTGAGATCCATGGCTGTGCCCAAGAATCACCCGGACATCTGGAAGTCACGAGGGGCTGCCCCCGTCTCCATCAGGGGGTGCTGCCTTGAGTGGAGCCGTCAGAGCAGATTCCTACTTCTGTCCCCTTGAGGGAAACTGTGGAGCCCAGCACTGCTTGCATGGGCACGCCAACGCCCCAGGCACCCCTGTGCACAGGAGGCCTGCCTGGGGGCACACGTTCCTCTCTTTGTGGTCACTACATTTTGATCATTTCGGGGTCATTTGCAACTGTGAACGGCTCCAGTTTTATGTCAGAGGTTTTTCTGTGTCAATGCTGAGCAACCATCTTTAAAAAGAACAATTGAGGGAAAAGGTTTTCTCTCTGGTTCTAAACAGACATTGCCTGTTGGGGCTGGGAGCAGCCCTGTAGCAGCCATGGAGCCAGAACAGGTGCTGGCCGGGTCTTCCCTCCCAGTCCTTACACCTCACCGCAGCCATGGGGCTTCAGGGTCAGGGTGCGCCGAGTCACCTCTCAGACCCCCCAGTGCCCTCACCACCAGAGGCCTTGGCCGTGGCCACTAG
>NW_027398465.1:8891-11344 GCF_003265705.2 Callorhinus ursinus
AAGCACTTACTGAGCTCAGTCACCCAACAAGGGGCAGAGCGTGAGAGCGAGAACTAAGATACAGGCTCCCTGCTCCTGGGCCCTCCAGGGATTTGTGACGGCCCCGACGTCCTGACTCACTTCTTTTGTATTGTGGTATAATGGACATACAGTTGATACCATGAAGCGCGTTTCAGTGGCAATAAGTATATTCCCTCTTCTGCACCGGCTACCTCCGTCCATTGCCACATGTTTTCATCATCCCCAACTGAACCTCTACCCACGAGACCCTAACCCCCCATTCCCCTTCCCCAGCCCCGGCACCCAGGAGCTCCTTCCACCTCTGTGAATGGGAGTGCTCTCCATCCCTCCCAAGTGGGGTCCTCCAGTGTCGGTCCTTTAGGGGCTGGCTTATTTCACATGGCATAATGGCCTCAAGGTCTGTCCCTGTGAGCCTGAACCTGACCCCGCTTTCCCCCCAAAAGTGTGGCTCAGCCCTCTCCTGTCTGAGCCGAACCTCCTCAGTCCCCTCTGCTCCCCTCACCTTCCTCCTCAGCTGAAGATGATCCCAGCCAGTCTGCAGCTCTGAAGACCTGTTCAGTCCGGATGCCAGGCACATACCCCGGGGGCCTCGGGCCTCACCTATGCCCCATCTGTCCACGTCAGGTGCCTGTCCCCCTCCCCCAGCTGACCACCTGCACCTCCCACAGGTGTCCCCATCTCAGGAGAGGGAAACACCAAGTCCAGACCCTTGGAGTCCTCTGGGACTTCTTGCTTGCTACCAACTTTCCCAGTAGTGAAGTGGCTACTGGAGGACATTCAATGTCCAAAACATTTAAAGGCATACGTGAGTCTCTGCTGCCTAAGGCAATGGATAACAGTTGGGGCAAATAGAAACCAAGCAGTATGCCTGGAAGAAAGGCTGAGGAATGAGGAGCTTTAGGGAAGAAGGGTCTGGAAGCTCTGACTGCCCCTACCTGACCTTCAGATGCTCCTGTTACTCCTGTGCCTCTGGTATCTTCCTGGAACCCTGACATGGCTGTTTTCAGACAGCTCGTCCAGCAGTACCCTCAGTTTCTGGGAGGCGGATTTGCTGGAATCTGCAGTGTGTCCTGCTGCCCCACCGGGATCGCTTTTTGAAGGTGCATCGTCCGGGCCATCTGAGGAGCCAAGACTGTGGGTCTGTGACCTGGAGGGATTCTGAGCAGCGCTGGTGGGATGGGAGGGCTGCAAGGCCCAGAGGCAGGTTTCCAGAAAGCTGACTGGGGTCCCCGGCATCCTACCGTTTTTTAATCAAAGCCCGGAGATCTTTAAAATGCCAGCAATGTTACAGCATGGGCCAGAAAAGCAAATGTCCCTGTGCACCCAACCCCACCTATACTATTGGCCATTTCTTGTCACTTGAGCTGAGGTCAAAGGATTGGGAGTCGGGGCTTGAGGAGGGTCCTGGGCCAGACTTTGTATTTGGGCGACAAAGGCCATCCAGACAAGCTTGTGCTGAGCCTGAGGAGGGGGGGTCTGTGTGGAGACCCCAGCTGCAGGCACTGCTGTCCATGGAGGCCCCCTCAGCCTGCCCCAGTGCACCTGCTGCTGGGGGAGAGCCTGCCCCCTCCTCTCTGCCTGAGGGCTCTCTCCTGCACCAGGTGCCTCCTCCCCTGCTGGCCACTGCCATCCTGCAGCCTGGGAGGGTGGCTACCCCGAGTTCCTCCAGCTGCTGGGGGAGCACCTGCCCCCTCCTCTCTGCCTGAGGGTTCTCTCCTGCATCAGGTGCACCTCCTCTCCTGCCAGTCACTGTCAGCCTACAGCCTCGGAGGGTGGCTACCCTGACACCCTCCAGCCCTGGGGACAGAGCTGCTGTGGGTGAGATGCGGTCTCCCAGCAGGTCTGAGCACCAGGCCCCCATAGTGCTCACTCTCCTCCTGCAGGCTCACTGTGCGACATCCTCCCTCAGTCTCCCTGGGCCCAAGTCTTCCTCTGCTCGCGGACCATCCTTGACCCAGGCTCCACACGCTGGGACTGGGAGCAGGTCATCTGGACCTTCTGGACTCTCGCTTCCATGCCCGTGACATGGGTACAGTCCGGCCTCACAGACTGCTCAGAGGAGACCCAGCGCAGGAAGATGCAGGCCACTGCAAGGGAGATGCCAAGTGACCCCAGAGGGAGCACACAGTCCTTGCAAAAAGCACCGGGCTCACGGGACCCAGCGTGGGATGTGGGCGTGAGGCCAGGGGGCACAGGGAGTCCTGGTGGGGGTGGCCCTGGCGGGGAGGCCACGGAAGGGTCCCAGAAGAGGCAGGAGACAAGGAAGACGACAGGACAGAGCTTCCCAAGGAGGTTGATGGAAGGATCAGAGAATCGCAGAGACCCTTGGGAAAACTCAGAGGCCCTGGAGATGTTGGCTGAAACGTGTCATTTGGTCAGAAAAGCTGGGTCACAAGACCCCAGTTGACACTGGATGATTTACTCTTTGTTGG
>NW_027398466.1:0-11342 GCF_003265705.2 Callorhinus ursinus
TGGTACTGGCACAAAAACAGACACATAGATCAATGGAACAGAATAGAGAGCCCAGAAATGGACCCTCAACCCTATGGTCAACTCATCTTTGACAAAGCAGGAAAGAATGTCCAATGGAATAAAGACAGTCTCTTCAACAAATGGTGTTTGGAAAATTGGACAGCCCCATGCAGAAGAATGAAACTGGACCATTTCCTTACACCACACACAAAAATAGTCTCCAAATGATTGAAAGACCTAGATGTGAGACAGGAGTCCATCAAAATCCTAGAAGAGAACACAGGCAGCAACCTCTTCGATCTTAGCCACAGCAACTTCTTCCTAGAGACATCGCCAAAGGCACGGGAAGCCAGGACAAAAATGAACTATTGGGATTTCATCAAGATAAAAAGCTTTTGCACAGCCAAAGAAAGAGTCCACAAAACCAAAAGACAACCGACAGAATGGGAGAAGATATTTGCAAATGACATATCAGATAAAGGGCTAGTATCCAAAATCTATAAAGAACTTATCAAACTCAATACCCAAAGAACAAATAATCCAATCAAGAAATGGGCAGAAGACATGAACAGACATTTTTCCAAAGAAGACATCCACATGGCCAACAGACACATGAAAAAGTGCTCGACATCGCTCGGCATCAGGGAAATCCAAATCAAAACCTCAATGAGATACCACCTCACACCAGTCAGAATGGCTAAAATCAACAAGTCAGGAAACGACAGATGTTGGCGGGGATGCGGAGAAAGGGGAACCCTCCTACACTGTTGGTGGGAATGCAAGCTGGTGCAACCACTCTGGAAAATAGTATGGAGGTTCCTCAAACAGTTGAAAATAGAGCTACCATACGATCCAACAATTGCACTACTGGGTATTTACCACAAAGATACAAATGTAAGGATCCGAAGGGGTACGTGCACCCTGATGTTTATAGCAGCAATGCCCACAATAGCCAAACTGTGGAAAGAGCCAAGATGTCCATCGACAGATGAGTGGATAAAGAAGAGGTGGCAAATATACACAATGGAATATTATGCAGCCATCAAAAGGAATGAGATCTTGCCATTTGCAACGACGTGGATGGAACTGGAGGTTGTTATGCTGAGTGAAATAAGTCAATCAGAGAAAGACATGTATCATATGACCTCAATGATATGAGGAATTCTTAATCTCAGGAAACAAACTGAGGGTTGCTGGAGTGGTGGGGGGTGGGAGGGATGGGGTGGCTGGGTGATAGACATTGGGGAGGGTATGTGCTATGGTGAGCGCTGTGAATTGTGCAAGACTTTTGAATCACAGATCTGTACTTCTGAAAAAAATAATGCAATATATGTTAAGAAAAAGGAAAAAGAAGTTAGCAGGAGGGGAAGAATGAAGGGGGGGAATTGGAGGGGGAGACAAACCATGAGAGATGATGGACTCTGAAAAACAAACTGAGCGTTCTAGAGGGGAGGCGGTGGGGGGATGGGTTAGCCTGGTGATGGGTATTAAAGAGGGCATATTCTGCGTGGAGCACTGGGTATTATGCACAAACAATGAATCATGGAACACTACATTAAAAACTAATGATGTAATATATGGTGATTAACATAACAATAAAAAATTAAAAAAATTCATTTCTATGCAGCCTGCAGACACCAGGCCACACACTTTGAATGCATTTCTCTATATTCTAGTGTATCAATTTATTGAGATCTTCGAGAATACCTGATGTCCTGTTTTTTTTTTTAATGTGGCATTTTTATTAGATTATTTACAGCAGGGGCATCATTTGATGAAAATACTTTTCTTAATTTTGGTAAACTCAGTTACCATAGCTGATTAAAAGATGGCAGAGCCTAATCATAAATGCATTTAAATCAAGCCAATGCAATCATATGAAAACAGGTAGATGAAGAAATAATCTCAGAAGGAATCTGCCTGCCCTTCCCTGTAAGAACACGATGGCATAGGCACTCCTGAGGGTGAAATAAGAGTCGCCAAGCTGTGGTCCCCTCAGTTGGTCTCCATCCCCAGGATGACATCTCAATCCCAATATCAGAGTGTGAGATTCTCACTGCACTGGGGTGCCCATGTTTGGTGACATAGTTTTGAAGCTGCATGCCCCTTTATATCATTGACTGCTTCATCTGATGTTCAGCATTAGAGAAATAAGTGAGGATGTTGAGTGAGCCCACTAGAAAAAGTGTATTGGACTTCAGTGAGGCACAGAGATATGATTTACTTACAGATTTTTGTAAGGTAATTAGAACCTAATCCTCACCAATGTGATTCCACACATTGATCAAGGGCTTAATACATGCCAAGATTTTATTTTCCCTTATTTGACAGAGAGAGAGAGAGAGAGAGCACAAGCAAGGGGAGTGGCAGGGAGAGGAAGAGGGAGAAGCAGGTTCCCTGCTGAGCAGGGAGCCTGATGCGGGACTTGATCCCAGGACCCTGGGATCATGACCTGAGTGGAAGGCAGACATTTAACCAACTGAGCCATCCAGGTGCCCCAAGATTATGTTTTTCTGAGTGACGCTGAAAGCAGAGAAGATTTAGATCTAGTGTTGGGGATGGGGAGAAGAGTCTGGAATATCTGGTAGGCCAGGGGAACCTGTGCATGTGTGTGTGCATGCGTGTGCATATGTGTGTGCGTGTGTGCATGCGTGGGCATATGTGTGCATGTGTGGGCATATGTGTATGCGCATGCATGTGTGTGTGTGTGTGTGTGTGTGTTTGAAGAGGAGTAAATAAAAGGAGCATGTAGCCCTTGGATAAAAGATAGAGGTATTACAAGGAAATATTTGCTGAAATTTTTGTTTAAGGGATACAGTGTAACTCTTTCCTCTTGTCTACTTTCAAAAAAGTAAATGTCTTTCCAAAGCCTTCATTACTGAATGCAGATCTTTGGGGTCTGTAAGTGCAGCCTGGGACTGTGTTATGACAGAGTTAAAGCGGGAGAAACTAGAGGAGGTTTCAACATAAGGGTTTTACAACACGAAGGGAAACTTAGCTCCAATATCTTTCATTTGGATGTCTTTCTTAGATGAATCAACTGCTTTTCAGACTAGAAGAGAATTATGAAAATGTACCACTTGGCAGACATAGAAAGCAGCTGCTTATCATCATTAATTTACAATAAATATGTATTAAGCAACAAGATATATATCACCCTGCAGGGTTCAGGACCTTGGGAAAATATGGTATCCTAGAGACAGCATTAACACAAAGAATGACTCAAGGCAGATCTGTGTCATCTGCACCCCTCCTTCCTCTGTGCTGCTGGCTTGGAACCTTCTGGTCTGAGGTTGAATGAGAGGTGCTGTGCACTCCCCTGGGAGCTGGCAATGGCTTGGCCACCTGCCTGGGACTGAACAGAAAAATAAAAGAAAGAGGTGATTTGGGGAGAGATCTTCATAACTTTGGCATCATGGGGAGGGGGCATCGCATTTGAGGACATTCATTTCCCAGTGGGGAGGGAGAATAGGTGACCCGAGTTTTGATTTCCCTAGGGAAATTTAATAATTGAAGAAGGTCACATTTTTAAAATTAGGGGTATTTTTTATTTTTTGGCCTTATGATTATTTAGAGTCTACCATGTGGTGGTGATGCTCATTGCATGAATTTCTTGCAAGTAAGACTGACTGACAAACCAGCTAGGGAGTAGAATTCGGTGTGGAATAGAGTGGGCACGGTTGTCACTTAATTAATGTCCTATTTTCTCCTGTGCAGGGGTTTCTCAGGGCAAAGCTGGATTGCTCTGGGTTGTTCTGGCTGGTAGTACAAAAAAATGGATATGTGGGGAGGGAATGTTGCGGGGCTTTTTGCTAAACTGATCAGTTAAATTTCAGACACAGATTCAGTTTTGGGCAGTCAGGGATCACTGTGAATTAGGAGGTCAAAATATATGGGACACCTTCCTATGTCATACAGCAGAATCTCCAAATTGTGTTGGATTCTCCTTAGGGCCTGGTGATACACATTCTCTCTCCATACAAGCATACACATACATACTGGTGATGCCTTTGCCTCTTCTACCATATGGGTGGCAGAAAAATGCGGAGATCCTATGCTTTAGGTTGAGGCTAAAGAAAGACATGAAAAACACAGACCAGATTCTCTGACTATAATGAAATAAAATTAAGGTAGTAAGCTAAGTAGAAAAAGAAGAAAGAAAAACACAGAAAATCTTGTCACTTGGAAATTTTAAAAAATCCTTCTAAACATCTTTTGCTAAAGATAAGAATAAAATTAAATTAAGCATCAAACTCAAAATGTAGCAAAATAACACCTAAGCTGATAAAAATCAACAATGATAGATGTTATAATCAATACATTATAGAAAAAATAATTTCTTAAATAAGGTGTAAAGCATAAGCCATGAAGGATAAAGATTATATTGGACTTCATGAAAGTGAAAAACACTGTACAATGACAGACACCAAAACCACGGGAAAGGCACCAAAACCAAGAAAAAAAGGCATTTCAAATTGGAAAAAGATATTTGCAATGCAAATAACAGAAGATTGATTGCCTAAATGTATAAAGATAACTTATAAATCAACAAGGAAAAGATAAGCAACCTAAAATGACCTGAAAATGCCCTAAAGAGGTGAGCAAGCAACTCATGAGAAAAGGAAAAATAAATGATCAATAGATATATCAAAAAATTTCCAAACTTACTATAATTAGAGGAAATGCTAATTAGGTCCATGGGTTATAATTTCCTCCCATCAGATAGCAAAAATTCCTCATTCTGAATAAGTTTTTGTGGTGTATGCAGAAGTAGAACTCATGGACATGAAATCTTTTATGTGCAATGCAGGTCTTCATTCATGATGTGTAGACCCTATGGTTCAGTAATTCCACTCTGGAGCATGTGGGAGTCTATACTTGGGAAATCTTGAAAATGTTGAAAGAAAGAAAAATACCAGTCTAGAATTCCATACCCAGCAAGATTATCCTTCAAAAGTGAAGGACACACAACGCAGAGTACTAACCACTTATGATTACAGCAGCAAAAGTGAAGGACAAATAAAGACTTTCTCAGGCAAGCAAAAACAGGGAATTAATGACCAGTAGGTCCTGCCTGACAAGAAATGCTAACCATGGTCAGAAACTTGGAAACAGGGGCACCTGTGTGGCTCAGTCAGTTAAGCATCTGCCTTCGGCTCAGGTCATGATCCCAGGGTCCTGGGATCGAGCCCTGCATCAGGCTCCCTGCTCAGTGGGGAGCCTGCTTCTCCCTCTCCCACTCTGCCTGCTTTTGTTCCCTATCTCACTGTCTCTCTCTGTCAAATAAATAAATAAAATCTTTAAACAAAAAAGAAACTTGGAAACATGTACAGAAAAAGAGTGTTGGAGAAGGAATAAATGAAGGCAAATAATAACATCTTCAGCTCTCCTCTCCTTAATTAATCTAAATGGTATTTTTTTGTTGAAAGCAATAATGGTGACAATGCATTGGGTTTTTATAATGTACAGTTAAAAGAAACAAATGACAGCTATAGGAGAGAGGGATTGGCCATACTCTGTCACAAGGTTCCTGCTCTACACGTGAAATAGTACAGTATTATTTAAAGATGGTTATAGGTTGCTTAAAATATGTATTGGAAGCCCTAAGACAACTACTAAAAAGTTTTTAAAGGAAGTATAAATAATAAACCACAAGAGGAAATAAAATGGAATCAAATAAAATGTTCAGTTAAAACAAGAGAAGGGGATGACTTCCCCCTTGACTTCCTCTAAGTCCAAAAAAACCCCTGGATATTACATATAAGTGAACATAAGAGCTCTGAAAGATGGAAAGAAGGAGGCAGATTGGCTTGGCACCTTGGGACTGGAAAAATTATATGGCGGTGAGTTCTCTGGGATTTATTTTTTAATGCTTCACATATCCAACTGGGTGCTCGAGAAGCTGGCCACCCAAAAACTCTAATGGGTGTGGACCAAAAAAAAAGCTGCCACAAAATCTTGATCTCCCTAGTGGAAGGAATGGGAAAGCCAAGCAAGACAGAAAACTTTTAGACAGTAATCACTGCCCCAGGCAGACGCTTCCAACACACACAAGTGTGGCCCTGCTCCAATGCACAAAGGCTGAGGGGGGAGTCCAGACTTCCACCTTCTCTAGGATCTATGAAGCATCTTAACCTCATGCCAGCAGGATAGGGCCAGAGAAGGCCAGGGAGGGATCTGACACTTCCAACTCCCCTGGCAGTAAGAAGATACTTTCCCTTTCCCACTGGGGTGGTGTCAGAGGAGGCCTAGAGGACAGTCAGGACTTTGAATACTTACCAGAGGTAATGAGACCACCCTCCTTTCCATTTCATTAGTGGAAGCCACATGGACAGTGGTAACTGGGCACCCCTATTTCTCCCAGTCAAGGAGGCATCAGTGGAGGCAGCATGGGAAGCTGGCAACTTCCACCTCTACCCAGCAGTAAAGAAAAGTCCCACCATCAGGTGTCAATGGCAGGTGAGTAGGGAAACTCTATTCCACCCCACCTGGTATCACTAAGGTTGGGAACACCCCACCTTGCTTTGCCAGACTGGTGTCCAAGGAAGCCAGCTAAAACAAAGTTTAAACAACATCTAGAGTCTCATAAAATGATACCCCAAACGTTCTGATTTCTATAAAAAATCACCCGTCTTATAGAGAACCAGGAAGTTTTCAAGCTGAATAAAATAGATGACAACATTATGGCAGCAGAGATTAGAATGATCTGACAGAGATCATAAAGCAGCCATCAGTGAGATGCTTCAGGGAGCAATCACAAACAATGTAAAATAAATGCAAAGCCACAGAAAGTCTCAGAAAAGAAACAGAGGTTATAAAGTGACCCAAATGGAAATATTAAAGGCTATATCAACATTCTATTCTTGGAATAAATCCCACTTGGTCAAGGTATATAATCCTATCTGTGTGTGGTTGGATTTGGGTTGAAGGTATCCTACTGAGGACCTTCATGTCTATATTCATGAGGGGTATTGGTCTATTTTCTTGCCTTGTGATGTTTTTGTTTGGCTTTGGTAGAGGAGGAGTGCTGATCTTATAGAGTTAGTTGGATAATGGTCTGTCACATTTTGTTATTTTTTGGGAAGAGCTTGAACGACTGGTGTAAATTCTTTAAATGTTTGGTAGAATTTACCAGGGAGGCAATCTTTTCCTGGGATTTTGTACGTGTGTATGGGGGAGGGGAAGATTTTGTATTAATAATTCAAACTCTTTACTTGTTACAGCTCTGTTCAGATTTCTATTTCTTCTTGACTTACTTTCAGTAATTTGAGTCTTTCTAGGACTTTGTCCATGCCATTTAGGTCAAATAATTTCCTTATATTTATTTAAAATTCTGTAAGGTTGGTAGTAATGTTCCCCATTTTTTATTTTATTATTTTGAGTCTTCTCTCTATTTTTCTTGGTCTAGCTAATCTCTAAAATAATTTTTTAGACATCCTTTATTAGATTAATTAAATTAATTAAACTATTCCTAATTTACTGAGGTCACTGGTTTTCTTTTCTTTTCTTCCTCTTCTTCTTATTCAATTTAAAATCGATTAGCCAACATATTGTACATAGTTTCAGATACAGAGTTCAATGATTCCTCAGTTGCATATAAGACCCAGTGATCATCACATCACATGCCCTCCTTAATGCCCATCACCCAGTTACCCCATCCCTCCACCCACCTCCCCTCCAGCAACCCTGTTTGTTTCCTATAGTTAAGAATCTCTTATGGTTTGTCTCCCTCTCTGATTTCTTCCCATTCAATTTTCCCTCCCTTCCCCTATGATTCTCTCTGCTATTTCTTGTATTCCACATATGAGTGAAACCATATGATAATTGTCTTTCTCTGATTGACTTATTTCGCTCAGTGTATGGTGAGATTTCATCCTTTTGATGGCT
Source organism: Callorhinus ursinus (assembly GCF_003265705.2). NCBI lineage: Eukaryota > Metazoa > Chordata > Mammalia > Carnivora > Otariidae > Callorhinus > Callorhinus ursinus. Next base: position 7,888 of record NW_027398466.1, read on the forward strand.
GAGTAATATTCCACTATATATCTAACTATCCATATATATATACACATATACATATATATCACATCTTCCTTTTCCATTCATCATATATACCACACCTTCTTTATCCATTCATCTGTTGATGGACATCTGGGCTCTTTCCATAGTTTGGCAGGAAACAGTCAACAAAACTGAAAGGCAACCTACAGAATGGGAGAAGATATTTGCAAATGACATATCAGATAAAGGGTTAGTATCCAAAACCTATAAAGAATTTATCAAACTCAACACCCAAAAACAAATAATCCAGTCAAGAAAAGGGCAGAAGACATGAACAGACATTTCTCCAAAGAAGACATACTCAGTAATGTGGCAGGATACAAAGTCAATGCACAGAAATCAGTTGCTTTCTTATGCACTAACAACACAACTGTAGAAAGAGAAATTAGAGAAACGATTCCATTTACAATAGCACCAAAAAACATAAGATACCTCGGAATAAACCTAACCAAAGAGGTAAAAGATCTATACTCTAGGAACTACAAAACACTCATGGAAGAAATTGAAGAAGACACAAAAAGATGGAAAAATATTCCATGCTCATGGATCAGAAAAATAAACATTGTTAAAAAGTCATTGCTACCCAGAGCAATCTATACCTTCAATGCCATCCGGATCAAAATTCCAATGACATTTTTCAAAGTGCTGGAACAAACAATCCTAAAATTTGTATGGAATCAGAAAAGACCCGAATCGCCAAGGAAATGTTGAAAAAGAAAGACAAAGCTGGGGGCATCATGTTGCCCAATTTCAAGCCATATTACAAAGCTGTGATCACCAAGACAGCATAGTACTGGCACAAAAACAGACATATAGACCAATGGAACAGAATAGAGAACCCAGATATGGACCTTCAACTCTATGGTCAAATAATTTTTGACAAAGCAGGAAAAAACATGCAATGGAAAAAAGACAGTCTCTTCAATAAATGCTGCTGGGGAAATTGGACAGCCACATGCAGAAGAATGAAACTCGACCATTCTCTAACACCATACACAAAGATAAACTCAAAGTGGATGAAAGACCTCAAAGTGAGACAGGAATCCATTAAATCCTAGAGGAGAACATAGGCAGTAACCCCTTTGACATCGCCACAGCAACTTCTCAAGATACATATCCAAAAGCTAGTGAAACAAAAGCAAAAATGAACTTTTGAGACTTCATCAAGATAAAAAGCTTCTGCACAGCATAGGAAACAGTCAACAAAACAAAGAGGCAACGCACAGAATGGGAGAAGATATTTGCAAATGACACTACAGATAAAGGGCTGGTATCTAAGATCTATAAAGAACTTCTCAAACTCAACACCCAAAAAGCAAATAATCAAGTCAAAAAGTGGGCAGAAGAGGGGGCGGAGCAAGATGGCGGAGGAGTAGGAGACCTAGATTTCGTCTGGTCTCAGGAATTCAGCTGAATAGGGATCAAACCATTCTGAACACCTATGAACTCAACAGGAGATCGAACAGGAGAGTAGCAACAACTCTCTGAACAGAGAAGCAACCACTTACTGGAAGGTAGGGCGTGCGGAGAAGTGAATTCGAGGCGATATTCGGGAGGATAGACGGCGGGGGAGGGGGCCTCCGTCACCCGCTTCTGGCAAGTGCTAGAGCCGCGGAGCACAAAATCGGACCTTTTAGAAGTCGGCTCGGCGGAGGGACGTCGCTGCAGTGGCTAAGCGGGGGGTGGAATCCTCCCGGGACAGTGTGGTCTCAGGACCCTTGGGGTCACGGAGAGACCGGGGGTGCCTGAGTGCGCCAGAGCTCCCAGGTATCGGAGCGGGGAAGCCGGCTGCAGAGACGGAGCAGAGTCGCGGGCTCTCAGCTCGGGGTTGCCATAAACTGTGATCTGCGGCCCAGTCGGGGCACGGCTCCCCCAGCAGGGACCCAACAAGCAGCAGATCCGGGGAGACTCCCCTTTCTTCCCAGGGAGGAGCGGTGCAGGAACGCACTGCAGGGATCTGCTGGGTTTGGAGACTCCGTGCGGGGTCGGGTGCCAGAGATAGCAACGCTCGATCACAGGCCGGGTGAGCACGGAGTGCGGCCGGAGACCGGGGACATGGGAGTGACTGCTTTTCTCTGGGGGCGCACTGAGGAGCGGGGCCCCGAGTTCTCAGCTCCTCCGGGTGGAGATTGGGAGGCCGCCATTTCTGCCCTGGTCCTCCAAAGCTGTACTGAGAGCTTGCAGGGAACAAAAGCTCCTGAGAACAAACCGGAGCAGCTTCCTTAGCCCGGACCGACAAGGGCGGGGCAATTCCGCCTCCGGCAAAGACATTTGGAAACCACAGCAACAGGCCCCTCCCCCAGAAGATCAGCACAAACAGCCAGCAAGCCAAGACCAAGTTGATCCATCAAGGAGAATGGGAGAACTCCAGCGCTAGGGGAATACTGCACATAGATTCATGGCTTTTTTTTTTTTTTTTTTACCATGATCCATTATTTCATCAAAGTTAATTTTTGTTGACTGTTTTTTTTTATTTTTCTTTTTCCCTTTTTCAACCAACATCTTATCAATCCCTTTAAAAAAAAAAAAAACATTTTTTATTTTTCATTTTTAGAGTCATATTTTATCCCTTCATAGTAGTTACCCTTATTTTTGGCATATATATATAACTTGTTCTCTCTTTAAAATTTTGGGGTACAGTTTCTTCTAACAGATCAAAATATGCCCTAAATCACTAGTGTATGGCTTTGTTCTAGTCTCCTGCCTGATCACATTCTCTCCCTTTTTCCTTTTTTTTTTTTTTCTTAAATCTTCTTTCTTTTTTCAAACAACTTATCTTACCAAGTCCTTTTATAAAATCTTTTATAATATTCATCTTTACAGTCATCTTCCATCCCTTCATTGTATCAACCCTTATTTTGTACATATATGTCTTTCTTCCTTTAAAATTTTAGGAGGCATTTTTTCTAACAGACCAAAATACGCCCAAAATCTAGTGTGTGGCACTGATCTATGCACTAGCCTGATCATACTTGATCACATTCTGCTTTTTTTGTATTGTTCTGTTTTTGTTTTTATCCTTCTTTTTTCCTTTTTTTTTTTCTCTTTCTTTTTTCTTTCTTTCCCATTCTTTTCCCCTGGTTTCAGGTCTTTTCTGATTTGTATACAGTATATTTGCTGGGGACGTTGTAAACCTGTTAGCATTTTGTTCTCTCATTCATCTATTCTCCTCTGGACAAAATGACAAGACGAAAGAAATCACCTCAGCAAAAAGAACAAGAGGTAGTACCGTCAGCCAGGGACCTACTCAATACGGACATTAGTACGATGTCGGACCTAGAGTTCAGAATCATGACTTTAAAGATACTAGCTGGGCTTGAAAAAAGCGTGGAAGTTATTAGAGAAACCCTTTCTGGAGAAAGAAAAGAACTAAAATCTAACCAAATCGAAATCAAAAAGGCTATTGATGAGGTGCAATC
>NW_027398467.1:0-11339 GCF_003265705.2 Callorhinus ursinus
TTTATCTACCTGGAAAATATTATCACATGATACATATATAAAATATTGATTGTACTATGTATAGGATTTTTTTTTTCAAATTGTATTTTATTTTATTATGTTATGTAGTCACCATACAGTATGTAGAGGGCTTGTAACTACTTTTCTGGCAGTACTTGTTGACATTGTTTGTAATACATATGCGTTTATATAATCAATTACTGTGCCTGCATAGTATTTTACTGCAGGGTTTTATTATACTTTATTTAACAAAATATTATTCATTTAGGCCCTTTTTGCAAGGCATTATGACTATATATTTACAAATTTAAGGCTCAATTCTATTTGATGTTTATGTATACAGTCCAGATATGTTTAGATACATTTTTTGTAAGTATTGTCTTTCAATATAAGATGCAAATACTCAATGTAAGGCAACTGGAAAACAACAAAAGTATAAAGAAAATCCCTAGTGAGGAGAAAACTACTGGTAACTTTTTGGTATACTGACTTATATTAGTTGTTCTTTGCATATATTTTTTTCAGACATTTTAAAGATTTTTAGACATTTGGACAGTTTTTAACTATATAAACAGACTTCTCCAAACATAAATCTTGTGTTTCAGTTTTTATTTTAAGGATGGAGTCCTAGAAATGCTACTGCATATTTTATAGAATTTTTTCATGAATCCTATAGAAATGCACTCAGAAAGGATGCACAATATATCTCTCTGCACTAACAATGGAGTTGAATATTTTTCTTTAATTTTTTTTTTTTTGCCATTTAAAAGGACAAAAATATTTTGCAATTTTTACTTTTAATTGTTTTGAGGTTAAATTGTTTAATTATTTTTACTTGTTTTGAGGTTAAATACATATTAGATAGCCATATCTCATCTTACAATGTAATAATAACTACCATTTCTTGAGTATTTATGTTCCAGCTCCCATGCTAAACATTTTATGTACATTACCTCACATCACCTTCACTCGCACTTCGTAAAATAGGTCTTACAAATGAGGAAATGGAAACTTTACAGAGGAAAATGTCAGAGGCAAAAACAAATCTGTTTCTTTTTTATTTGTCAAGTTTGTGCTCTTGACTACTAAGTCACCCAGATGATTTTAGCTGTCTTTGCTTTTGCCCGTTTAACTCCTGAAAACTCTGTGTTGTCCATATCTCTTTTCATGATTTTTAAAAAGTATCCTAATAATATGTTTTCATTCTCATATTTAAATATTTATCCAGTATGTCTGTCTTTTATTTTTAACCTTTTTATAAACTGATTTAAATATTTAACGTATTTAAGTATATTAATAGCTGTATATATGTCACTTCTGTCTTTTCCCTTTGCTTAATCATAGAAAATTCACCTTAAGCTAGGATATGAGTATTTTTCATACACATTTCTCTATTTTCACTTTCTCATCTCTACATTAGGATTATTTTGTAAACCTTATAGAATTCTTATAAGGATTAAATGGCTTACTATATGTAATGTGCTTAGAATGGCATCAAGCCTGTAGAGTTATATGTATTTGCTATTATAATTATTACTTTTTATTTTCCTTTGACTTCTGACATCTTTTTTCACATTTAACAGGTGCAAAACCTCTTTTAATTTTGAAATAATTAAATATTCACAGGAAGGTGCAAAATAACTATGTACTGGAAGGTCATGTTTATCTTTCAACCCGTTGTCCCCTGTGGTAACATCCTGTGTAACTGTACTACAATTATCCGAACTGTAAGGTTGACATTGGTACAAAACCATAGAACTCACTAGATTTCATCAGTTTTACATGCACTACTTGTGTGTGTTCTGTGTCTGTGTGTGTATAATTCTTTGTGTGTGTGTATAGTTTTAAATAATTATATCACATTATAGATTCACAGAACCTCCACCACAATTAAGATGCAGAATTGTTCAATCACTACATATGATACCCTTTGGTAGCTTCATCCACACCCTTCTCCCTCCATACCTAGCCCCTGGGAACCACTAATTGGTCCTCCATTCTACAATTTTGTTATTTCATGAATGTTATGTAAATGGAATCACACAGCACATAACCTTTAGAGACTGGGTTTAAGTCACTCAACATAATTTGCTTTGATTTCATCCAAATAGTTGTGTATATCAGTAGTTTATTTCTTTTTCTTGTTGAGTGGAATTCCGTGGTATTCTACCATGGATGTATAAAGGATGTACCAGAGCGCTTTTAAATATTCATATGTTAAATGACATTTATGTTCTTTCCAGTTTGGGGCTATGAATAAAGCTGCTATGACCACTTGTGCACAGGTGTTTGTGTAAATGTAAGTTTTCATGTCTGTGAGATTAATGCTCAAGTGTGCAATTCTGGGTCCCATGATAAGTGCATATTTAGTTTTATAAGAAACCACCAGTCTGTATTCCTGAGTGACTTTATCAGTTTCCATCCCCACGAGGATGCGTGAGTGATCCTGTTTCCATGTGTTTGCTTGTCATATTTCTCCTCAGTGAAATACCAGTTTGTGTAATTTGCCTGTTTTCTAATTGAATTCTTTGTGTTTTTACTGTTAAGCTTGGGAGTTCTTCATATATTCTAAATACAAAGCCATTGTCAAATGTATGGTTTGCAAATCAATTTTCCCAGTGTGTAGCTTGTCTTTTCATCCTCTTAATGGAACTTTCTCAGAATAAAATTTTAATTGTTAAAACTTTTTAAAGTTTTTAAGTGGATAAGAACTCCAATTTATTGATTTTTCATTTTTGGGGGTTGTGCTTCAGGGTCATCTTAAAACTCTTTGTCCTGCCTTAGATCTTCGGGATTTTCTTCTGTTTCTTCTAAATGTTTTAGGAGTATTTATTTTATCTTTACTTTGACTTTGAGCTAATTTTCTTTGTTTTTTTTTTCCTTTTTGGCCTATGGATGTTCATTGCTCCAGCATTATTTGTTGACAAAAGCTGTTCTTCCTCCATTCAGTTCCTTTTGTGCCACTGTCCAAAATCAGTTGGGCATATTTATGTAGGTCTGTTTTGTGGTTTTCTATTCTGTTCCATTGATCTCTGCATCTATTCATCTGCCAATGACACACTATGTTGATTATTGTGGCTAAATAGTAAGCTTTAACATCAAGTAGAGTGATTCCTCACACACCATTCTTTTTCAAAATCGTCTTATATATTTCAGGTCCTTTGCATTTCCTTATAGATTTTAGAATAAGTGGGTCTATGTCTACAGAAAACTTTGCTGGGGTTTTGATGGGAATTTCATTAAATATATAGATCACATTTGGAAAGATCGATATCTGATCTCTTTATATGTTGAGTCTTCCAATTCATGAACCTAGTATGCCTCTCCATTTACTGAGCTCTCCTTTGACTTACTTCATCAGCAATCTAGTGTTCAGCATATAGATCCGATACATATTTTGCTAATTTCATACCTAAGTACTTTTTTTTCTTTTGGTATAGTTAAAAATGGTATTTTCTCATCTCAATCTCCACATATTTTGTAATATATGAGGGGGATATGCTAAGAAACTCAAAGTTTACAGACTTGAGGAGAAGACAGATGTTAAAAATAAAGATATAAGAAGGCATTTGAATTACACTTGTGATAATGGAGGACATTGTTAGGTCCTATGGTCAAAGATACTTACCTGAAGGAGAAGCCTTTAATGAGAGATATGAAGGATTGGTTAGATTTGGTTGAGTGAAGTAGGAGGGGCAGAGACTTCTGGAGAAAAAAACACACAACAGGAGAAGGAGCTTGGCTCTGGTGAGGTACTATAAGAGGGGCAGTGGGAATGGAATATAATGAGTGGCTTAAAATAAGACCAGAGGTCTCTGTCACCCCTTCACTGAGTGCCGGGTCGACATTGTTAATAAATTAAGTTTCAATCCTAAAAGCAATAGATACCCAATGAAATGTTTTACTTTCAATGATGGCATGATCATATTTCCATTGTAAAAGAAAATTTTGGTTATTCTGTGAAGAATATATGTTGGGTAGAATGTGTTAACCAGGAGAATAATAAAGAAGCCATAGAGCAGAAAAGAGGTGATGCTGGTGTGGAAAATGATGTTGGAATCTGAGAGAGAATAAGTAGATGGAATTTTAGATATATATAATGAAGAGAACTTATCTTCTGATGGCATCTGATGGCCCCGTGTATTTATGTGGGTTTGCGTTGAGGGGCCTGAGTGGAGGGAGAGTGGTGCACGGGCTCTCCAGCCCACCCACAGAGCTCATACTCATTTTTAATCTTATCTCTTCTTGAATGTCCGAATTGACCCCAATCTAGGCTTCCAGTAAGGTTCTTCCTGGCTATGCAGTTTGTGCGAGGGCTAATTGTCATATGGATATGAAGAAAGGCACGTGTCAGTGTGAAACAGCTCATTCCTGGTGACCTATTTATCTAAATCTATAACTAACTGTCCATTGATTTTTATCCTGGTTTCTGATCTTTATGATTTGAATGAATCATTTTTAGAATACATTTTAGCGTACCTTAAACATGATTACCTTGGTTTTATTTCAAGAAATAAAGTTGATTTAAAAATCACAGATAATTTAAAAATTTCATCTGATTATAAAAGAAATCATCATTGTAAAAAAAAAAAAACTATTCTAAAACCAAAACTTTATTCTCTTCTTATTCCTTGCTGCCTTTTTAAGCACATTTGTTTGCTTAAAAATAGTTAAATATTATTAATAGTTAAATAATAGTTAAAATTGATTTGATATTCTTTTTCCAGGTGTAGAATTAAAACAAACAAACAAACAAACAAACTAATCATTGTCTTGTTTGGTGTTATCAGAACTTCTTAGATCTCTGATTTGATGTTTGTTGTTATTTTTTGGAAAATTCTTGGCCATTTTTACTTCAAATATTTCTTGTGGTCCTGCTTCATTCTCTTTTCTCCTTCTAGTATTCCAGTTATACATATACTACATATTAAGAAATTGTCCCACAATTCTTGGACATTTTCTCTTTTTTGCTCTTATCATTCCTTTTTCTCTTGCATTCATTTTGTTATGGGGAACTCTTTGGGCATATTCCATAATGGTTCTTTTACCCTCCCTCTGCCAGAGAAAAGACAGGACCCCCCCCCCCCCGGGGCTGCAGACCTGATTTGGTTTTCTTGGAAATAAATTCCAGGCCTGTGTGAGGTGGTCCCTTGTGGCAGTTTCTCTCAGGAATTTCTCACCCTGGAAGCATCCATACTCAGCCTCCAGCAATTCATTAGAATTACCATTTTTAATGTGCCTATTAGTTCATGATTCATGCAACTTCTCTAGGTAAGCAGATGGAGGCTGTTATTCTCGGTGCTAACCTATCATCTGTTTCCAGATTCCGGGGTGGTGGTTTATCCTGTGGCCTCAAGTCTCTGTTGCATCCAAAAAAAAAAAAGTCATGGATGTTCAGTTTGTACTTTCTTTACATTTTTTTTTTTTAATTTGAGTGTAGTTGACACACAATGTTACATTAGTTTCAGGTGTACAACATAGTGACTGCACATGTCTCTACCTTATGCTGCACTCACCACAAGTGCTGCAATAAATATAAGGGTGCATATATCTTTTTGAATTAGTATTTTCACTTTCTTTGGGTAAATACCCAGTAGTGGAATTATTTGGGTCATAGGGTAGTTCTATTTTGAATTTTTTGAGGAACCTCCATTCTGTTTTTCACAGTGGCTACATCAGTTTTAATTCCCACCAACAGTGCACGAGGGCTCCTTTTTCTTCACATTCTCTCCAACACGTTTTTTGCCTTCTTGATTTTAGTCATTCTGTTCAGCTTTTTTCTTTAGAAGTTATAAGTAATGACTTTCAAGTTCTTCATGTGTTGGAACTAAAACTGCAAGTCTCTGATATTCTTTTCTAATTCTCAGTAATTCTCTTTCACTAGAGACTCTTTCTCTCTTTGCCCAGCTAAGTGTCCATTTTTCAGTTCGCTTGTTCACATTATGACTTACAGTGACAGAGGAAGGCTCCGGAGTGCTGGGCCTGGCGCCCTCAACAGTGGTGAAGGTGGGTCAGTGTTGCTTTTCTCCTGGTGAGCCTCACTCATTCCAGTCAGGAATGAGGTAAGGCCTGTTCTGTGCCTCCAGCGAGAGAGAGGTCAGAAGGTGTCGCCATACTTGGTAATATCCCCAGGTCTTCTGGCATTTTCATTGCCGACTATCCCCTACCAACGTCTGAACTGAGACAAATAGAAGTAATGAGCTGCTTGACCAGGAAGTTTCTGCTCTTACCCCTTCCTTGTCAGGAATTGTCCAGCACCCCAGCTCCTGGTGACCTTTGGTGAGGGAGGGGATAATCAAATCAGACACATCCAATCTCTCTGTGTAGACACAGGCCCTTACCTCCAGCACTTCTCCATGGAAACTGACAGAAATCAGCTTGTATCTATTTCCTTTAGACCCCCGCATACCAGTTTATTACTACAATGCGGTGCTGGCTCTTGAATTATTGACAGTTAGCTCTCCAGAGATATTCAGGTCTTTCATTCTCTGAAATTCCCAGTCCCCAGTTAAGATGAGAAAGTAGTTACAGAGAAAGAAAAGAAAAAAAATAAAAAGACTTGAGATAGCAAACCCGAACAAAAAGATCTACAAGCTACCGGTCATGATATTTTCCACAGAGCCCCCTGGTCCTAGAAATGGCGCCGTCTGCTGACAAGACCACGAAGCCTGAGGGCTGCTTCAAATTTTTCCGTTTTTAGGGAAAAACCAGAGAAGGGATCTGAATTTCAAATAAAAAAAAAAATCCTGTGGGTGCCAAGTGTGGATTCTCACCACCCAGGAATCAGTTCTAGGACTTTCTCCTTCCCATCATCTCTGAAAGTGTATGTGGCAGTAATGTCCCCTGGTACTTGTGGGGCCTTAGGACTGCGCTGGGCCATAATTAGAGATGACGTGTCCACCGTGGAAGTCCGGGGGCGGGGGGCTCGGGAGAATCTCAGGGCATAAGGAGCCTTCAGTCTGCGGGACTGTCCGTGGACAGTGAGCAAGCTGCAGTAACTAGAGCCATCACCAGAGGGCGATCAGAACTTTCTCAACCGTGGGAACTGAGCTCCTCGCTGGAAATAGACAGGATCTGCGCTCATTTGTGTGAAATTCTACTGATCTTCCCTCTCATCTGAGGACGATGCTGGACAATCTCTTGATCCCGACCGCACCCCAGATCTGTTTTGTTTTTGTTAATCTCAGGACCCTCAACCTTTCCCCCTCTGCAGTGCCTCTCCCAGGCTGTGTACCTACCCAGCGCAGGTGGTTCATCTAGTCTCCCAAGGGTGGGAGGAGAGGAATTGCTTTTCTCCTCAGGATTGCTTTGCCACAGAGACCCTACAGGCAAAGTACTATTTCTCAAGCGCTTTAAGTTATTCTTGAGAATATTGGAGACTTAAGAACACAGGTCATAATTGTCTTCAAGTTGTTTTGGTGGTGGGCGGAGGGCACCTCCTGGTCCCTAAGTAAGTGTTAATTACCTTTCTACCAGAAATGCTATTATGCCAAGTGGTCATCTTTAACACACTCATACGATTTTAGAATATTTATATTTAATGTGGGATATGAGTGCATTCTTATTGTGCGGTAAGAAAGCTAAATTACACAAACAAGGCAAAAGATAGCACAAACTAGCGAAATTGTGAATGAAAGTAGTTCATTACAGATAATTAAAAATAGTCAAAAGAATTACACAATTCAATGCTAATAAGCTCTAGAATTCTGCGAAAAATTAAAAAAAGTCCAATATTCAAAAAACAACCAGAAAAGCTTCACAATGAAATAAAAATGAAGAGATGTACACAATTATCTTCCATGTTCAGAGGGCCTTATGCACACTGATATTTGCAGAGACCCAGGCTTCCGAGTTACTTCTACAAGTGGAGGCTCTCAGAGCAGAGAGCCCAGCTGGGCCCCGCCAGGGAAAAGTGTGGGCCCCATGCAGATGATGGGAGTTAAGTCAGGGGATCTGGGAAAACTGTCAATTTACTCCTGCCCTGGTATGTTTGTAGTGGTTGTCATCCTCCTGCAGATAACTCCCTAGCTCTCTCCCTGCCTTTGTAAATGAGTCTTGATGATGTTGACACTTGTCCACCTCTTGTGGCCTCTTCTGTTTACCTAGAGCTCCAAGTACAGTGCCATGGCACTATGTGCAGATTCCTGAATGCACCGAACTTGCTTATCCTTCCGTCCAGGCCATTCCTGTCTTCTGGAAGCATAGGTCAGCTGACAGTGACATGCCAGAGAAACTCCTGATGCCCAAAAGGAGTTTCCAAAAATGCCGTTTTGTTCTATCTTTAATATATTATATGGTGGTAGATGGTTAGGGAAATAATAAAAATATGGCAAAGTCATAGCATGCTTGCAAGCCCATTGAATTCATAGAGAAATCAGGTTTTAAGAAAAATAGAGGGAAAAAAACCCAAGTGTATAAAATCAGTGATGAAAATTGGACGTTATTCACACAGAAGTGATGGGCAGTGCTGAGGTAATTCACACACCTAAACTAATGATTTACACACCTAAACTAACAAGTCTGTCTAATGATTTGTTATCTGAATGACGTAAATTACCAATATTGAATTAAGGATAAACAATCCTAAATGGGTAATTATTGACTCCTTAAAAGTGGTCAAAGCAAAAATCTAAATGTAATAGATACAGATATTTTTATGGGAAAGTTGTTAAAATTTCAAGCAATTTTTTTAAAGATTTTTAAAATTTTATTTATTTGTCAGAGCGAGCACAAGCAGGGGGAGCGGCAGGCAGAGGGAGAAGTAGGCTCCCCGCTGAGCAGGGAGCCTGATGGGGGACTTGATCCCAGAGCCCTGGGATCACGCCCTGAGCTGAAGGCAGTCGCTTAACCGACTGAGCCACGCAGGCGTCCCTCAAACCATGTTTTAATTGTATTTCCGCTTGGGGCTTATCCTTGGGCCCCAGACACGAGTCAGATGATGAGGGAGGGCAGAAAGAACAATGGTACCTTGGAAAGCACTTCCAGAAGTGGCACTTGTTATGGAATGTGCTCTCCAGGAGCCCAGGAGACTAGGATTTCCTTGATGAATACAACACAGAAAATTAATCCATCCATTTATTCTCCTCATGTGCTCTTCATGGAGGCACCATGTGCTGAGATCATCCTGTGCCCAGAAAGGGTGGTGACTCCTGATAGGGACACTCCTGTTCAAGAGGACTTCCTATCAGATGTGGTGTCAAGGTTATCTCAATTTCAAAGCAGTCCTTTCTGCCCAAGGCCCCAAAGGCCCAGTTCACCACTTGAGGCCAGTGGTTCTCAAGCTCAGACTCACGTAAGAATCACTTGGAGAGACTACATCAAAATAAAAAGCTTCTGCACAGAGAAGGAAACAATCAACAGAACTAAAAGGCATAGGGAATGGGAGAAAATATTTGCAAATGACATATCTGATAAAGGGTGACTATTCAAAATCTGTAAAGAACTTATAAAACTCAACACCCAAAAAACAGATATCCAACTAAAAAATGGGCAGGAGACATGAGTGGACATTTCTCCAAAGAAGACCTACAAATGGCCAAAAGACACATGGAAAGATGTTCATCATCACTCACTGTCAAGGAAATGCAGATCACAACTATAATGAGGTGTCACCTCACACCTGTCAGAATGGCTAAAATCAACAAGAAACAACAGATGTTGGTGAGGATGTGGAGAAAAAGGAACACTCGTGCATTGTTGGTGGGAATGCAAACTGGTGCAGCCACTCGGGAAAACAATATGGAGTTTCCTCAAAAAGTTAAAAATAGAACTACCTTATGATCATGGAATCTCATTATTGGATATTTACCCAATGAATACAAAAATGCTAATTCAAAGGGATACACGCGCTCCTATGTGTACAGTGACAGTATTTACAATAGCCAAATTATGAAGTGTCCATCAATTGATGAATGGATAAAGAAGAGGTAGTATCTATCTACAATGGAATATTACTCAGCCATAAAAATATTACAATTTTGCCATATGCAACGATGCGGATGGAGCTAGAGGGTATTATGCTAAGCAAAATAAGTCAGTCAGAGAAGGACAAATACTGTATGATTTCACTCACGTGGAATTTAAGAAGCAAAACAAATGAGCAAAGAAAAAACGGGGAGGGGTCAAACCAAAAAACAGACACCTAAGTATAGAGATCAAACTGAAGGTCACCAGAGGGGGGGGTGCGGTGGGATGGGTGAAACAGGTGCCGGGGATTAAGGAGGGCCCTTGTGACGAGCACCGAGTGATGTGTGGAAGTGTTCAGTCACTACATCGTACACCTGACACTGATATGCTCCATGCTAACTAACTGGAATTCGAATAAAAACTTAAAAAGCCGGAGTTTTACATCTGTGTGACTACTGCGCAAATAGGATTTAGAAAATCATACTCCAAAAAGTTGTCGTGGTCCTTTGTCGCCAACTCTTCCAGCACCCTCCATCCCTCGTCTGCCCCCTCCATCCCTCGTCTGCCCAACTCCTGGCTGTTTCCTAGGAGGTGGTGGTGTGTTCTTTGGGGGCAAATGGAAGGCGGGACCTGAGGGGATAGTTCAAATTGGTAGGCCGAACTGCCGGCCTGTGCACAACCATAAGATGGGAGGAGACTCTCCGTGCCTAGCTGGCCCAGGAAGCAGAGACGGTTAAAACAGCCTCTCAGCCTCAGCACACTCTGGACATTTTGGACTGGATCCTTCTTTGCCGCGGGAGCTGTCCTGTGCGCTGCGGAGCGGTGAGCCGTACCCCTGGCCTCTACCCACTAGATGGCAGTGGCATCCCCCAGGTTGGGCAACCAAATCTGTCCTCAGACTGCGCCAAAAGTCCCTCGGGGCAGCCCTCCCTCCCCGCCTTTCGAAGCACTGAGTTGAAGCATTTCTCTTCCAGTGGCCCTACAGGACCACTGCCCGTTGGGCCCAGAAGCTTCTTCCCCTTTCATCTTCCTGCCAGCCCTGAAGATTTCACTTTCATTTCCCAGCCATCTGCTCAGGAGGAGTGGCTTCTGGCCGACCCAGCGCCTGTTTGGTGAGGAAATGCTGACCACGCCTGCCCTGGCTTTTCTTCACCACTTAAATCAGGAGCCAAGACTCCCTGCTGGGGCTTCAGGGTGCTTGGGGAAGTTAGTGGGGGGCAGACGGTGGGAGACGCCAGAAGGAAGGTACGACAGGAAGGGATGTGAGTTTAGTGTGTGGCCCAGAAGTGCCCTGAAGGGAGGAAAAGCCAGTTTGCAGACTTCCTGCTCTGAGTACAGACAGACGGCAGCCTTGATTCTGGAGACGGGTGGCCTGGAGAGAAAGGAGCGCCGAAGAGGTGGGGAGCATTGTTCCTTTCCTGGAGGGGCCCTTC
>NW_027398468.1:0-494 GCF_003265705.2 Callorhinus ursinus
GTTGAGTGTCAGGCTCAGGATGGCAGCAGACGGCGCCAAATTTGTGCGTTGGCTGAGATTGGTCATTCAGAGTTCTCGAGTTCTGAACGCTCTCCGGAGTTCTAAGTCGTGTTTTTGAATTATTTTTGGCCAGGTGAGTCCTCTGTTTTTGCTTAGCTATTGCCCTCCCTGGAACTTTGAAGACAGGCTTCTTGGGACAGAAGCTCAGAAGCTAAACTAGGGATAGGCTTACGGCCCAGGGTCGTTTCAGCCCTGATCTGCCCAAGCTGGGGCAACATTAGGGGGCAGGGGATCTGAGTTGGGGCATGGGTGAGGGTGAGAGTCAGGTCAGGGTTTGCAGGCAGGGGGCCGTCGAAAGTGGCTTTTTGCTGGGATGGGCACACAGAGTTCTACTGGAAACCTTTGCCGCAGGTTTCCAATGAGGCAGTTTCCTTCTGGGAGACGGGCTGAATCCTCTGGTATTGCTAAGGTGCCCCCTATCCCTGTGGCTTTAG
>NW_027398468.1:594-11333 GCF_003265705.2 Callorhinus ursinus
CAGGTTGAGTGTCAGGCTCAGGGTTTGCCGCCAGGGGGCGAAGAAAGGGTAGTTTTACTGGGATGGGCTTTCAGTGTTCTCCTGCTCTGAATGCTTTCCGGAGTTGCCAGTGTCGTGGTTTCCATCCGGGTGGCAGCCTGAGTCTCTTGATAACTGCTCGGGTGTCCCAAATCCTTTGTGGTTTGGAGCGAGGCCCTGGAGACAGACCGCTCAGAAGCCAACCTAGGGTGAGCCTTAGGGCTGAGGGGCATGACAGGCCTTATGTGCCGGCGCTGCGATGAGCTTCCCGGGGTCTGAGTTGAGGCTGTGGGTCGGGGGGAGTGTCAGGCTCAGGGATTGCGGCGTGAGTACGTTGAACTTGGGTTTCGTTGGGATGGACCACCACAGATCTCCTGTTCCGCATCACTGGTGACTGACTGTACGGCTTTGGATCTGAAGCCCAAGGAAGGAAGTGGTCACTTAGGGTCACGGGCTGCAGACGCCCATCCCATGCTCTTGCTGTTTTCCCATGACGGCAAGTCGCTCTCCCACTTGCTGAAAAAGCAACTTTACTGTTGGCAGGAATCTCAAGGCTCCTGCCTTGGATATTGGGTCCTCGCATCTTAGAGACTGGAAGGCACACTGACCTCACTCTTCTCCCTGGGAGGAAGGAGCCCCGGAGTCACACCTGTCCCCCACATTAATCGGTCCTCCGCAAAGAACAAACTGGCTCATTCTCCAGTCCCTTCTCTCTCCTTTATGAAGAACAGAGAGCAAATATGAGGATGATAAGGAAAGTATTGCTCACTGAAACAGTGGGAGGCTCAAGGATTATTCCACACCACAAATCCACACATGGCAGAATTTCTGGGGGCCACAGTCCCTGAATCATACATGTGACTCTCTGAAACCAGGCAGCCTCACTGAGAAACTGCCTGTTTGGGCACACAGTTACTCCCAGAACCTTAATTCTTAACAAATACGTATGTCAAAGTTTTACATCAGAATCGGGAGGCCAAAGGACTACAGGGTCAGTCTGCTGTATGACTGTATGGCTGTTGTGGACAGGGCCACATCACACATTTGGAGGGTAAAGAGACTGTGAAGGAGGAAGCACTTGTCTCAACCGCACAGACATTGGGAATGGAAACATCCTGTGGGGCTGTCTACACTGCCCATGGGCCTGTTACACTGTCAGGAGCACAGTCAGCTCAGTAATGGCTGTGGGGGTTGTCAGGACACTTTCTGGCCTGAGCTGGAGGGCCACAGATGCCTCCCTGGATGGTCAGAGGACAAGGGCTGTCCTGTCTACTGCCTGTTTCCTGCCGATCAATCAGATGGGACGAAGTATCTAGCCAGCGCCGGGGGGGGTGCCCAACAGCCCGTAAGAAGGCTGTACATGGGGGCGGGCAGGCCACAGCAGTCAGTCCTATATGAATCCATTCGTGTCTACAGAGTGCCCTCGTGGGTTGGGACCATGCTGGAACTTGCGGCTGCCCAGGCAGAGTGGGGCCAGCAGCACCCTTCCCAGGTGGGAGGGTGGAAGAACCCTGTATAACCTCTGAGGCCCCCTATAACCCCTGACTGGGGATGAGTTGGATCTCAAACAGTCAGGGATCAGGTGGACATTTCACTTTTCTTCTGTCTGAGCTCAGGTGTGAAGGCCTTAAAACCAATGCTCCAGCTCACTTCTGACGCGTGTGTGAACCTGGGTGAGTCCTGTCTACCCTGGAGGTCCAGGGAGATGGAGGAGGGGGAAGAAAGTCAATTATGCTTAAACCTAACCCCAATCCAGACCCTGGCCCTGACCCCAACCCATGACCCTCACCCTAACCCCACCCAGATTCTCAGGCTGATCCACACTTGCTTCATGAACAGGCCCAAATCAGTTTTAGGGGGTTATTTTCTCCGGAGAGCTGCTCAGCTCTGCACTCCTTCCCACACGCTCATGGAGGTGGCCCTGCCTCCTGAGGACGCACAGGTTGCTGATTCCCACCCCTCTTGCATACATCACCCAACACCATGGTGGCGTTTGTTTTGATTTTTTGCTAAGTTTTATTTCAATCCAAGGACTTTGATTCATACCAAATATCATTGTAGAAACAATAGCAGAATCCAAAGTCTGGGTGATCAATATTACTCAGGCAGCAAACTCGTCAATCACAGGATTATTTTAAAGCAGATCCCAGTTGTGTTGCATATTTGGGACATCTTTTTGTTTTTTTTTTTAACACTGTTCTTAAAAATAAAGTTTTGCAACATACCTTTGATTTATATCAAATATAATTAAAAATTAACAAATGAGTACATTGTGTCAAAAAGTACGAAGATATACATTTCATGCACATACTTGTATATATGTATATGTGTATATATTTTCCATGCACACATAACCTATTCAAACTACAGCCACTGCTTGGTCTAGATGCAGACAACTGGTTAATGCATTTCAAATTTTGCAACTCACTATGAGATCTCAGTGGAAACATATGATAGCTGATAAGAGACTATACAGAAACAAAATGCAAAGTCAGGAAAACAAGACACAGTATCTCTTCCCCCACTCCCTGTAGTTTTCACCAATTCCAGTGTCTAGAAGTATCCAGACAGATTGGTGAAGCTGTGTGGGGCTAGAACAGTGATTCTCCACCCAACATGGCCTGGGAAGCAGCTGTGGTTCTGCACAGAATGGATACATTCCCAATAACATGGGCAGAGATGAAACATCTGTATCAAAATACACATCCTTCTGCTTTGCAACAGGAACAGAGCTATCTCATGCAGAGTCTGAGATACCGTTCCAGTTGCTATTTCCTATTGTGGTAACATACTCTGTAATCTAAAAGTTTCAGAGTGTTGTGCCTTTCAGTAAGGAGATTCTCTAAAATGGTTTGGTCACAATCATGCTGAAACCCTAGAACAGGTGGTGGTCTTACGTGATTTATTTGTACTGAATGTGTGTCTTTTGTTGCATAGCCCTATGGGTTAACAACATCCACTCACTTGGACACACCTCCACACAGAGAAACGCACACACACATCACAGGCCAAGTTTCTTTAAGGTGAGTCATGGGGCAACAGCCAATGGGAACACTCAAATGATCCAGCGAAGAGATAATCTGACATTTCCAAACACGTAGGATGCACTAAAATCTACTCATCTAAATATTACTTTTGTGCACGAAACAAAGGGTCTCCCGGAATTTTATGCACAGTCTCCTACCTACGGTGTTTCCCTTTGACAGTGGCCATGAGGTTGGATTTCCCTTTCGCTTCCTGCTTTCCCATGTCTTGTGCCACAGTGCTGGGCTTCAGATGGCTCCTACCTGAGCCTCAGTCACCAAGCTTCTCCTTGCCCCATCGCTTCCTCCGAGTTTTGGCCTCATTTCAGTCGGGCCGTCCCAAATGCCCTCCCTCCTGCCCCGCTGGGTCCATCTCCCCCCCAACCTCTCCCTCTTCCCACGACCTCTCACTCTCTCTGGCCTTATCTGAAAAGAAACTTTCACGACAACAGATACCATGCCCTCTTTGGCAGGCATCCCGCCCCTGAAATTCAGATGTAGAACAGACTGAAAACACCCCATAAAACGACACGCTCTACACTGCTCTGTGGCTTCCCAGGAAACCCTTCCACTCATGGGAGGAAAACAGGGAAATGGTCGCTTCGTTTCCAACTACAACTGTCCCACTGGATGTTATATGAGTGTTCTCCATGGACACCAGCTTTCTCTTTGGTTGATATTTGGAATGGAAACAGTTGCAAGGATTCACCCACGCTTCACACAGGGTTCACGTCAGTGCCCCCAGGTAACCTGGCACGAGAGGGCTCGGAGGTCAGGCACTTGGTCGAGAATAGCAGAAGCCAGGGGAGCTGGGGGGTCACCCAAGCTGGACGCAAGAGCATCTCCTCGCACAAAACACACACACACACACACACACACAAAAGAGCTGAGAGCTTCCTACAGGTTGGATTTTTTTAAGTTCTGTTACTATTTCCTTCCCCATTTTTCTGTTTTACTCTTTTAAGATCAAGTATATGGAATTGACAAAAGAGGGAAGGGTGTTCCGATTAAAAACCAAAACCAACAGCAAGAATGTTTTCCAGATTTTGTCCCTGTCAAGGTTGACAGCATCTGGGAGAGGACCGAGAGTGTGTGAGTGTATTTCTCGTGTCTACTTGCTGTTTCAGGTACAAAGAGACACGCCAGATGTGTTCGTGTTTGTGGGCACTGACAAGCATGCACGGAGCCACAAGCCGGGCTCCCGAAGCTACTGCTGTTGACCATCATCACTGTCTTATCTGGCCAGGCGTGTAAACATGCCAGGCTCCGTACCACACACGTGGATAAAGGATGGTCTCTACCAGATCCAGACGTCCTAAAAGTGGCCCAGGGACACCCCCCAGACGCTGAGAGCCATCACACAGGATTCAGAATGACAGGGTCCCACTCAGCACATGCAACAACTTCTCGTGTAGGGTCTGTGGTACGAGACCCAGGCAGGCAGCATACAAGGGGACAGAGAGAGTCACGTCCCTCTCTGAAAGGGCTTTAGGAATTGGTCAAGCGTGAAAGAGGAGGTTGGGGTGGGGGGGTGGGGGGGAGCTGCAGGACCTCCCCTCAGCTGGCCCCAATGGCGGGGCCCATCCTCTCAGGGCCTGCTGACCCTGCGTGTCCCTGGGAGCCCAGCGTGGATGATTAAATTCATCGGCTGGAACGCACCCACTGAGCAGGCGTGCAGCAGAGGTGCGGCTAGCACCAGTGGTCTTGGTTGGGGTGGTGGTAACTATGCCGATACCGGTCGCCTGAGCTGAGCCCCAGAGTGCAGTGTTAGCCGTTGGGCACGCGGTGGAGGGGGTGCGACTGTGAGGTCAGAGAGGACACATAGGATGTCCGGGAGGAGCGGCCTGAGATGGTGGCCACAGCCTCCTCGAAGGTAAGCGTGTCCTCAGGCTGGGTGCGGGCAGTGTCTTCACTGTCCAGACGCTGCCCCAAGTAAGGGTCAGAGCCGATCCTAGACCCGGCGGCCAGGGGCTGGCTGAGGGGCTCTCTCTGGAGCAGAGTGTTGTGTTTGGAAAGGCCATGGTTAAGCCGGCCTGGGGAAAAGGTGGGGAGGCTGGTCTGTGCCCCCGCAAAGTGGACAGGCGAAGAGTTGGCCGTCTTGTAGGTGACACTGGGACGGGGGATCAGCGAAGTCTGGGGGAGCTGCCTCCGCCCACCACGGCCAGGGGTGCTAGCACTGGATGTTGACAACAAGGGGCTCCCATTCACTGAACCACCACCCTACAGGCAAATAGAACAGAGAAAAAAAAATCAAAGTCCCAGACCAGAGGCCAATGCAGGTGAGAACCATGGAGGTGGGGGGTGAGGTATGGAGAGAGGCAGGCACCCTGGGAGGAGACCGGTAGGGTGTGTGGTGGAGGGGAGAAAGCCGCTGGTGCCGGTAGGCCTGGGGAGGTGATTGGGGAACAGTGGGTAACAAAGGGAAAGGCACAGCTCGGGGAGAAGGGAGACCAGAGGCCAGTCCAGGACAGTTGGGAGGGGAGGATCGGGCTGGTGCAGGAGGAATGAAGCAAGGATGGGGGCAGCGCAGACTCGGGCCTGGGAATCAGGACATGAAGGAGGATTCGGAGCATGGTAGGGGGGCTCATAAGGAGGGGCAGTGAGGGGGGTCCTGTCTTACCGGTCATCGGGGTCCTGGCTCCTGCCCAGCTGTTGGTGACGTGGGGTGGCTGCTGAGGGAGGGTTTGGGCTGCGAGGGCTCCCGGCCCCCAAAGCGGTCACAGGAGTAGAAACGCTGCTTCTCCAAGGAAGAGGAGGTGGGCTGCCTCCGCTCATGGGACCGGCCCCACTCCTGTCTGCGCTCCTTCCGGCAGCCTGAGGGCCCCTCTCGCGGGGGTGGGCCTGGCCCTGCAGCACTGCTGGGTGCTGGCCAGGAAGAGCGGAAGTCAGCACAGCGAGCCAGGTGGGGAGACAGACTCCCAGCCCAGACCTGGGCGACAGGGCCAGCAGGGGGACCCAGCGGGAGAGCTGAGGTTCGTGGGTGATCCTGCCTGGTCCCCAGACCTGGGACTCACAGCTCCCTACTCAAAAAGAATCCTCTGGCATTAGGTTTTCAAATTGATTTTTAACTCGGAAAGAACTAGTTACTGAAAACAAGGCACTGCACCAAAAGTCAGCACTATGGTGAGCGCCCCTTCATGGACCTCTGGCACCTCGAAGCCAACACAGCACTTCCTGGCCTTCCTCACCCAGTATGTGCCATCCCAACCTTCCCTGATTCAAGAAATGGGGGCTCAATCCCATTTCTTAGGCCAAATATACTGCAGGCATCCCTGTCTCCATTCCTTCTCACCAGCTTCATCAGCTCATTTCCTTCAAAAACCAGCTAGACTCTTACGATTTCTCAGCACCCTGGGCTAAGCAACATCCACCTCCCCTGAGCTGCTGCAATAGCTTCCTCACAGATCTTCCTGCTCTGCCCCACCCAAGAGCCAAGTGGGTCCACTAAACACAGGTGAGATCAGGTCACTTTTCCTCTCAATGACCCCTCACTCTCTGCAAAAGCCAAAGTTCACACAACTGCGCATATCTCTGTGAAACTCTCAGCCTACTCTTTTGCAGTGGTCTCTGCTCAGTCCACTCCAGCACACCAGCATCTGCTCTTTCCTGAACACACCAAGAACAACCCCACCAGCCTGAACAGCAAACCTGGGGGACCTTTCTTCATGGACTTTTGTCCCTGGGTATGCAGCCAGCATGAGGGCCAGATGTGCACTAGACTAGCAGGCAGACCAGAGGCCTGGGTCCCCCCCGACACTGGGGTGTGCTGGCATGGCCAGAGCACGGCACAAGTTGAGCCCACTTCCCATTAACAATGGCTGGGAATAGCCATTGTTTTCCTGCAGGGCAGCTGTCCAATGCCAGGCCTGACTGATACTGGTGCTCACATGTGACAAAGAGACCAGGGAGGAAAAGAGATCTTTGAGCACAAAGACTTAAAACTGAGGCTTGTTTCATAGGCCTGCCTCAACTCTTGTAGCACGAGGCAGGACATTAATAAATGAAGAGATGAAATGAATGTAATAGCTAAAGTCCAGAGAAATGATGTCATTTGGAGAAAGTGTAGGACTAAGGATACTTTTCCATCTGATAAAAAAACAAGAGTCAGAAAACTCTCTCCAGGCAGCTTAGCTAAGCAGATCGGTCTGATCTCCCTCCATAAAAAGAAGAACCTCCACGGGCCCTGGAATGCATCTGCCTGGGATTAACCGTGCTGGGCATCTCCCAGCACAGGCCTTACAGCATCCTGGTGCATCTGCATAAACAAACACGTGTGTGGGCACCTCAAGAAGGAGCCCCAGGCAGGGTTTTATGTCAGCACCCCTCCTCCACAAGTCCCTATGAAGCGCTCCTTTCTTCCCTCCTAGGGTCATGTGGTGGGCTTGCCTTAATGAAGGGGACCTTGGACGCAGTGAGACACATTCACCCCCTCCCCACAGCCCCCAAACCAGGATGGACCACAGAGAGTGTATCACATCTCAGAACAAAAGCTGACATGCAGCCCTTTCGAGCACACAGGGAGGTGCCTGAGCCAGAAACAAGCTTCTCTGCCTGCCTTGGAGCCTGGAGCCTAGAGAACTGCAGTCCTGTGAGCCACGGGACAGGTGGAGGCACTCACTCTGGCCAGTTGAGTTCCTTGGGTCCCTGAGTAGCACACACTGTGTCCCCCTGCCCTGCCCTGCCCTTGCCCCCGCCCCGATTCCACAGACCCTGCAGGCAACAAGGTGAGCAGATGCAAAGCCTATGGCCAGCACACCGAAAAATGCCCTGCTTGACACCTTCTGTCCTCCCAGACTCTTGGCTGCAGCTTTACCAGAGGCCTTCTGGCCACCCCCAGGGATCTGAGCTGAGGTGGTCAAGGCCAGCCTCACCTGGGGCTCTCAGGCTGACCTCCCTCATGGACTTCACTTCCATCTGTCCCGAGGCCCAGGAACCCTTAGGGAAGGAAGGAGGAAGAGGGGAGAAGAAGCTGGGAAGGCCCACTGAGGGGAAGCCAGCACGAGCTGGGGTCAGAGGGGGTGGCCCTCTGGGTTGGCACACGCCCTGTCCCTCCTGAAAGGAGGAGCCTCTGAGCCTGCGCTGACTCCCCAAACAACACACCTGAACAACAGCATCAAGGCTTGCACAAACGTCCTGAAGTTGTTGTGCCGGTTGATGCTGGTGTCATCATCCAGGGCAATATTTCCCAAAACCTGAAATGAGAAAGAAGGCTGCAAGGCTGGTCCTGTTGGGCCCTTAGGAGCTGTGGCCAGGCAGAAGAGGATGTGTGCACGTGAGGACCCACAAGGCACAGGACGCTGCCCTTAGGCACCACCACTGCGGCAGGGGCTGGAGGGGCCAGCACTTCCAGCCAAACACGTCACTGCCCGCACCCCACCCCAGCTCCGCATGTCTACACCTGCAAGTCCGTATGCCGAGTAAAAATGCCACCTGGAGCTAAGTTTACATGGGCTGCGCTATATATAAGACAGAAAGCATTTGAAATTTCACCCTATCATCAATGAGTCCGAAGCAGTAATTTTATTGGTAATAGCTATGAGGTCAACCTGAAAGTTTCTTTCTAAATTTCTGTGCAATATCACAATGGGCTTTCTATCCATTTTAATTGATTTATTTTTAGGGTTAGGAATGCAAACAAGTCAGTAACTGTACTTGGCTTAAAATCTGGAATCTGGCTGAAAAATTTATGAACTATCACATATTCACCAAAAACAAAGTTCAGTGACCCTTCTGGTCTTATAAATTCCCAAACCAAAGCACGCACAAATATATATATATTTTTAAATAGCATCCGATCTCAACAAATTTTAAAGGAAGAGAAACTTTTCAATCCCTGAAGTAGAGTTTAAAAATCATTTTTCAGCTAACATTTAAGACAATGGCTTCTCCCACTATAATTTAACATTTGGATCCATCTGCCATCCTACTGTTGAAAAGTGGCCAGATGCCAAAGATTTAAAACTGGAATACTGCTTTGTCTTTTAAATGTTTTTCCAAGTAGCTGACAAAGGGTTCTTTGGCAAAATAAAGACAATCTAACTTATCCAAGCTGAACTTGACAGTACAGTGATCTGGTGTGATCCTGTTGAATTTTTTCTTCTGTAATATATAAATTCCTGTAAAGGATCAGGTCAACTCTCTGGACTAACAGAATGACCAGCGGGTGCTTTGCAGGCCACTCAGCACCAGGCAGATGTGCTCAAAAGCTCCACCAACATGGAGGCCGGGCACCCAATCAAACATGCCCATCAACACCCTAGGAGCCCAATGGGGTTCCACTCAGGAGCCCAGCAGAGCATTTTCCCACAGACAGTGGAGCTACGCCTCATTAGTGGACTCTGGGTGACAGGCCCAAACCCGTGGTGCCCAGCCTCCGTGTCCTTATCGGTAGAACAGCCTTTCTGAGAATTACGTTCACATAGTGCTTCAAACATAGAAATGATCCCCAAGTGCCAATCTGTCATTGATACCATTTGATGACCATGATCAGTGCCCTTCTGCCCCAGGGCACAGGGCCCCCCCCTTCTGCTCCCTGTCCCATCAGGCGCACCCTCCTGCATGCCGATGATGGCGTAGATGAAGAACAGCATGGCGATGAGCAGACACATGTAGGGCAGGGCCTGTGGAGACAGGCAGAGAGGCAAACATCTCTTCTGAGGCTGCTCCTAGTGCTACAGACAAGTCACCATAGGAAGGGTAAGTGTTGGCGATCCTGCTGACCACACCACGGAAGCCACTTATGAAATCCGCAAATGGTTTCAACTCCAGAGATCCCAGGGTATCTAGCACTGCTCCCTCATCCAAGAGGTTCAAAATCAAGCACAAAAAGAAGCAATAAACTCTGGACTCCACAGATTACCTGGGAGGGAGGCTTCCACCCTGGCCCAGGGGCGCCTTGAGTTATTGGCACATCCCTTTCAGGGAGCACGGTTGTGGAAGGGTGTCCATTACGTGGGGGTGCTTGTGGCCCTGGGCAGTCTCCCACCCTCTGTCTGCTTGGAGACCAGGTGCCCACACGCAGCCTGACAGCAGCTTCCTGCCACTTTGGTGTTTTAACATATGCAAGCAGCTCAGGCCTAGACACATCGTATCACCAGATTCAGTGTTCAGATGAAGAGAAAAGAACACGACATGTTGAATGAGAGCAGCAATAGGAGAGCACGTGCAGGAGGCATGGGGAGCCTGGGGAGAGCTGGCCGCCCTCCCTCCAGGGCTATCCATCTGCTCTAGGCTGGGCTGAGTCTTTTGGTGGAGAGGCAGGTCTCACTCTTACTCTAAGGACAGTGACCCCAACCCAGCCCTTGTCTGCCTCTTCAGTTCCCACCGGGGCGGCTGAAGACTAGACTGTCTCTGTTGGAGGGCTGGTTGTTGGAGCCATGGGGTGGGAGGTCTGGTAGTCACAAGGAGGTGCTGACTGTGGTCCAGATCAGCAAGAAGGCAGGAGTGGACCTTGAGGTGTGACCCTGGAGGGCACACAGTTTGCCTAGATCTCCCTCACCTGCTTGTGCTGGGGAAAGAGAATCTCAGTGGTAGAGGATGGCCAAGAGACATCCACCCCTGCCCCGTGGGTCCCACGTTCTCAAATGAGCCAGTCACCTCAGGAGGATGGGCACAGAAATGGAAGGGAGACTTTTCTACAGTGCTGCGAAATCCTTTGTACAAGACAATAAAGCAGAGGAACGGGAGGGAGCTTCCAAG
>NW_027398469.1:0-11330 GCF_003265705.2 Callorhinus ursinus
TTACTCATTAGAGTCAGTACATTAAAGGTATATTTAGACATAGCTCTGATATTATTAACTCTGAACGGGAATTAATATTTACGTCCTGTTTCAACAATTGATTCCAATAAATGGATTTCTTTGAACTTGTTTTATATAAACACATATTATTAAATAAGAGGGATTAGAATCACATTTTTGAAATATTATAATCACTTTAATAAACCTATCATGGAAAAGAAACAGATATCAATTATCACAACTGATAGCATCAAAAAAGACAATCAGACACAATCCCTTATCTGATGGAAGAATATAACATTTTGAGTAGATCTGCCCAAATGATAAACCTGTTGAAAGCTATAGGTCTAGCAAGTCATTTACAAAAATACATGTCACAGAAATGTCCTAACAAATAGTAGGACATGTAATCAATAAAGTCCACACTGCGTATATTCCGACAGGAAAAATACTTTCCCAAAAATTAAATTGTAAAACAAAAAACTAAAGAAGGAGGAGGAGAAGAAGAAGAAGAAACCTGAGAAACTAACCCACACATATATGGCCTTAACTTACGACACAGGGGCAGAAAATATACAACGGGGAAAGGACTGTCTCTTCAGTGAACAGTCCTGGAAAACTGGACACTACATGCAGAAGAATGGAACTGGATCACTTTCTTACAGCACACACAATAGTTTTAAATGGATGAATGACTTGAATATAAGACCTGAATCCATAAACTTCTGAGAACAAAACACAGGTAGTGAGTTTCTCGACAATTGGTTTTGGCATAGAGTCTTTTAGATCGGACACCAAAGGCAAAGGCAACAAATGCAAAAATAAACAAGTGGAACGACATCAAACTGAAATTACTACATGGCAAAAGAAACCATCGAAAATTAAAGGGTGACCTACCCAATGAGAAAAAATATCAGCAAATCATTTGTATGAGAAGAGGCTAATATACAAAATATACAAAACACTCATACAAATCAAAACAAAAACACCTGTATAAAGAATGGGGAGATTATGTGAATAGATACTTTCCAAAATGACATCCAGGTGGCCAACAGATACAGAAAAAGTTGTTCAACATCACTAATCGTCGTCAGGGAAACATAAGTGAAACCCATAATCCGCTATCTTCTCACAACTGTTGGGATGGCATTTGTCCCAGAGACAGACAGCAGGTGTGGTCAAGGGTGTGTAGACAAGGGGACCCTGTGCACTGTTGGTTGTAATGTACATTGGTGCAGCACTTGTGACAAAGATTATGGAGGTTCCTGGAAAAATGAATACAACTTCCACAAAACCCAGTGATTGCTGTGAGTGGATTTATTTGGAGAACACAAAAACACTACCTCAAAAAGATAAATGCACTACCATGTTCACGGCAGCATTCTTCACAGTAGCCAGACATAGAAACAGACACCTTGGGAGCATTATGCTAAGTAACGCAGACACAGAAAGTAATATACCACATGTTCATGGACGTTCCACATGGAAAAAATATACTGAACGCATAGATACTGAGAACAGATTGCTGGTTGTCAGATTCATGGATGGGTGGGAATGAGGGAAGGTGGTCCAAGGCACAATGATTGGGTGAGGTGCGCACCACCTCTGCAGTGGCTCCCCGCAAAACAGATGATGAACGCGATGCTCACTTTTCGACTTTTTTCATAAGAGCGAAATCCTCTTCAGGATTCCTCCTGTTACTGAAGCTGGGTAATGACACAGATCTTTAAAAAAAAGAAAAAGCCATGTGTACCGTGAAATTTTAAAAAGTGGGGGATACTTGTACTTGAAAGTTGCCGAGGGAGTAGATGTTAAATGATCTCCTGGACATGCACATCAGCAGATCCACCATGAAAGGCACCTTCCGTAGCATGTGGAACACAGACGACCTCCTACCCCCAGAAACCTCCTCCTTCCCCTCGCTCAGGACAACCAGCCACACCTGGGAGTTACCCCAATTCATCCTTTGTCCCATTCCCAGTATCTAAACCATCAGCAAATCTGGTGAGCACCATCTTAAAAGTTCCCAGAATAGGACTGACCACTGCTTCCAAGGCCACCTGTCCGGTCCACACTAGAGGCCATCTCTTGCCTGAGTTCCTGGAAATGCTTCATCATGGACGTCCCCTGCCCATCCTCAACCCTCTGTCACCTGTTCTCAGCACTGTAGCCCGGATGACCCCCTCAAACAGAGTCCCATGCCGTCACAGCACAGCAATGGCTTTCTGTCATCCTCTGTCCCCTCCCTGAGGTCATGTCCTAAGCTGTCTACTGTGGCCACAGGCCCTTTTTGTTACTTCTGGACATACCTTGTATGTTCCTGCCTCAGGACTTTTACATATGCTTTCCCTTCCATTTAGAATACCCCTGATTGATATCACTCACCTTCTTTAGATCTTGACTCAAGTATCATGTCCCTAGTGAAGTCCCACCTGGCCCCTATGTGAATAGAATGCACCAGCCTTACCTCCCCTGCAGCACCCCAGCCCTGTCTCCTGCTCTGTATTGCTGTAGGAGTTATCACAGTAACCACTCCATCTCGGCAGGGCAGAAACGAAGGCCTACACTGACGGTTTCACGACTGACTCCATCCGATTTCCTGGTCCAAAGCCCCGGAGAAAAAGGTGTCCCAGGGCTCTTGCACAGCCAGGATACCAAGGACCAGGGGTCCACCGACTGCACCCTGAACACTATCAGGAAAATGAGCCACACGAGGAATCCACCTGCCCATGAGACCTGAAGCCAGAGACCTTCCTCAATTACAGGTGAGCACTCACACTTCCTCTCCATGCCTGAGGTGCTCATCTGAGAGAGCTGAGCAGAGGCCCATCCCAGGATCCAACTCTCCCTCTGGCCAAGGTCCTGGGAAACAGACATCTCTCCTCCCTACACCAACCACCTGGGATTGACATCTGGAATACTCCTGCGGTCAGGTAGAGTGGTGCACCTGTCCCTCTTTCCTGCGATATCATCACAAACCAGGCTTTGCTGCACATTTTCCAGGAAGGAGCCTGCAGTGGCATCAACAGGCCGACCAGGCTCGGCCTCAGTCTCGCACATCAGGCCCCATGCAGAAGTAGAACTGCACGGATACTGGTGTCCTATGTGGCCTCAGAACCTAACGGCAGGAGCTGAGATTTCAGTTCCAAATTAAAAGTGACCTCTTGCACACAGCACAGGGATGTGGAGAGGATTTCTCATGGGTGGGGCTCTGGAAACTGCTTCTGCTGGCTGAATTCACAGACACCAGTGAGAGGACATCCGCTGTGCCTCCTCTGAGGAAGCAGGGGGCACACTGGGCACGAATCAATAATGCTGCCTGTGAGCTGCTTCCTACCAACCACCTTGCTGAGCCGAGGGCTCGAGAACCAAACAGGAAACAACTGTCTTATCACATCTGCAGCAGGAGGGCTGGCAAGGGAGTAGAACCCAGTCCCTGTCCCCGAAGCAAGCTGGCCTGCCCATCATGAGCGACGGTACACCACCACAGCATCACAACCTTCCAGCTATCTGTACCGACTACCCTGCCAGGCTCAGACCTGCTCACACAGTGAGTCATAAGACCCAGCGACTTCTTTCCACTCCAGCTCAATGCTTCTCACAGAGAAGCAAACTCCAGCCTCACAAATGTGCTCACCATTAGCTCTGGAATTCCCTGGGTGCTGTCTACAATGGCCCACACAGGTGTCCCAACCAGACCACTCCACAAATACCCTAGGGTTTCAAGCCACCTTCAAAGTGCCCTTAGAAAGGCAGGAACGAGCCCGATTGGGCACACCAGCCAAGTGACACGATGTGCTGGAAACTTGGACAACATCCTCGCTGAACACCAAGGTTTGCAAGTCCGAGCCTCAAACCTTTGCTCACTGGGCATTGAGCACCATGTCAGCATCAACACTGCTCTTACAATTCACTTCTCTCCCATTTCCTAAAATCAGGAACCAAGCTCCAGTCACCACTCCATTTTACCTCCCGCGAAATAAGGCAAATGACAGAATAAAACACTACATGAGCACAGAATAAAACACTACGTGTGCACAGCACACTTCTAATCATAATATAATTCCTTGGTCTTTCTCATACTGGCAACCCTTCATTATCCATACTAATGAGAGTGACCACGAGTTCAATCATTATATATATATATATTGACCTTCTGTTTTTCCTTTCGATATTTGTATCTCGAAGTCAATGTCTATATTGTTTTCTTAAAATAATAATAATAATATCATGGTCACCTAAGGGTCTGGATCTCCATAGCCACACAACATGGCTCTGGTCCAGATAAGGAGGAAGACACTACCTCAGCCCACCAAGCGAAGCCCTTTCCCTCAGTGATCCCGGCAGGCCTCATTGGTGATGAGTTCCTTTGCTACATGGAGTTGTCCCAGTACAAATGATGCAGGCACCCTCCAGGATTCCTTTCGTTTTATTCATAAATTCCCCAGCCCAAGTTGCAAGTGACTCACTGGGTCAAGATTCCAGAGAACAAGATGGGCCACCAGGTAAGCAGCACACTCACGGGAGGCTAACAGGAGGCTCGATTTCCTTTGGGAGCACGATGCACCACTCCCCGAGTCCTAACAAACCTACATTCCTCCATGTGTCCCTCTCACAAAGGGCACGGCACCCTGTTACAACTCTGAGGTTGTGTTTGACTTTAAAAAAAATTTCTAATATTGGAATGTGGCTCATGGAAGAGGAAAACATGAACACTCACCAAGGGTTCTCATAATATTTCAGAAGATTGTTTTCCCACTGTTTAAATAAATTGGGATATAAAAACACACAGATAGCCTCTTCCACTAGCAGGTATGATTCTCTTTGGTGATTGAAAGAAGAGCAGGAAATAAAAGAGTAACAGATATTCCGATGACCCGTCATTTCCATAATCAAAGTTTTGAAACTTCACACACACAAAGAAAGACGTTCAAACAAACGTCTTGGCCTGGCAACTCTGAGACGTCTGAACTCGAATGACAGGGACAGACGATGAGGTCGTGTGTGTTGGGTGAGGCTGGTGGCACAGAAGAAGTTGCTCGGCCAGCTCTCCACCTGGACATCACCTGTCCTCAGCCAGGAACCTCCTCACCGCCCTCACCTGTCACAACTCTCACCCGGGAGACCCACAGCCACCCCTGGAGCCCACCCTGCCCACAAACCCCTGCTCAATGCCCTCAGCTCTCTTCTGAGACCCCTGTCAGCTTTACCCAGACCTGGAAATCCCCCAACTGCTACAGAGCTCCAGGACTCCCCCTCTTCTTCCAAATTGACACTGGCCCAAGGCTTTCGTGAGAAAGGTGGAAGGCTACCTAATGAATGGTACACTACTTTCCCCTTCTGTCGTATTTCTCTGCACTTACCTTCCTACCTGGGCAAACTGTAAGGAACGTATCAATTGAACATGGACATGCTCTGAGACCTGATTCTTTCATTGCAGTTTTCTGAGGACTCCTTGTACAATAAAACACCATATCCTACGATGGGGGGCTTTCAAACTATTATTCACGGATTAAAACAGCCCAAATCACCTCATTTTTAATTGCTTTTCATTAGACAAAAGAGTTTCTGTGGAAAAAGCCTTTCCATAGATATTAGATTCCAGCAATTTCATAAAGAGTCAATGGAAGCTCAGTGGGATAACCTGACTCACCTAGGGTCAGGCAAGCAGTTCCAGAACTCAAACCAGTGCTCCCGACGCCAAGGCCCTTGATGCCACCAGCCTCCAGAAATCTCAAACACTCTCCTTTGACTCCACCACCAAAGAAACTACAGAGAAAATCGGCATGTAAAAATATCTAGATGACACATTTAGAAAAACTAGAAAGTCAATCTCACCTTTTAAACAGTAAAAGGCTGCTTTGAATAATTTTGATTTTTCCCTCGACCCTAATTGTAACTCTTCTGATGAAAAGACTAATCAATTATGAAACATCACCTTTGACAAATGACAAGACATCATCCAAGCCTGTATCTGATGAAAAAAATCCAACTAACATTAGATGCTGGCCATTCAACAATATCCTAGGCCCAAATGAATAAACGCTGTTAGATGAAGGAACAAATGATATGTTAAAACACACAAAGAGTAAATTTCACCTTCCCTTTCTAGTAAAGGTTACTTTTAGAAAACAGATAATCAGAATATATTTTGTAAGCAATAAGTGAAGAGAGAAAATGGAATCCCCTTCAATCTTCTACCTGCAGGGAAATTAAGTAACTCCTGCACCAAATGGAGAATGCTGACAGTTACTGAAGTTTTCCTTCTTGGCTCAACTAGAGGGAACACGAACTTGGAGGCTTCGGGTTCACGAGAAATTTTACCTCCAGGCCTGACATGAAGATGGCACTGTGCCAAATGGGACTGATGCTTTTTCTGAATGCTGACGTCCTGTGACAAGCTGCATCACTGACTCACATGCTGATGTTCAAAACATTGAGGCTCCTGGAGCCAGAGCAGAGAAGTGCTGTCAGGGGAGATGAGAAGGCACCTCCGACCTGTG
This sequence comes from Callorhinus ursinus, assembly GCF_003265705.2. Lineage (NCBI taxonomy): Eukaryota > Metazoa > Chordata > Mammalia > Carnivora > Otariidae > Callorhinus > Callorhinus ursinus. Next base: position 6,504 of record NW_027398469.1, read on the forward strand.
GCCTGCAAACCTGCTACAGTTTCTGGGAGAAGGGGAAACACACACTTGTTTATAAGTAGTAATTATCTTCATTCTAAAGTAGACCAATGACTTTGACATTTTTGGAAAAGCGAAATTACTATTCCAAATGAACACCTCAACTCATTTCTTCCTCATGCAACTTGAGTGGGGTCTGTTTTACTCCAGCCTCCAGCCCCCCACCTGGAGGATCATCCTGTACCACCCTGACAGCCCATTACCAGCATTCCTGGGGGCACAATGCTGAATTTGTGGGATGCCTCTGGGGCTTCTTGCCACCACACCTGTGCCTGGGAAAGCAGGAACCTGGAGGACCCTCCCAGACAATCACAATGGACCATTACCACCATCCCTGGTGGAACATGGGGCACAATGCTAAAATTGGGGGATGGTTCTGGGGCTTCTTGCTACCACACCTGTGCCTGGGGGAGTAGGAACCTGAAGGGCCCTCCCAGACGATCATAACGGACCATTACCACCATCCCCCTGATGACATGGGACACAATGCTGAATTTGGAGTCCCTTGGTCCTGAAACCAGCAGGAAGGGAGCTCCAAGGGCAGAGAGGAGACTCCAGGAGGATATCCATCCAGGGAAAGGGCGCCCCCTGGAGGGCACTGAAGCAGCCAGCCCCACCGACCCACAGGCCATTTGCACAGGATCAACTCCCGCACTCCCTTAGCACGTTGTCCGTCTTCGTGTGTGGACAGTGACTGGCCCACTCAGTGCTGGTGCACTTCCAGAGGAGGACTAGAACCTTTTCAGTGCTTGCTCGTGGGTCAGAGGACCAACGCCCAAAGAAGCAGAGGATACCCCTCTTCCTCTGGAGCTGGGGAAGGCAACCACGGTCCTGGGGCAGGACTGGATCCAAGAGTGTGTTCTTTCTGAAGCCCCAGCCTTCAGTGGATGTTGCTATGCCTGAAAAAGACCCACTCAGCCCCAGAGTCAGGAGCAGTGAGGGGCTGTCTCCAACCCTAGCCCAGGATCACGACCTGAAACCATCCTGTCTTTGGGAGGACACGTCTCCTTCAGGAGCCAGGGAGGGGACTGACCCCTCTCCCCTCCCCAGGTCCAGGATGCCTGGGACCTGCAAGAGCTCTTCATCTGAGGAGGAGTCATGGAGAGGGAGTGTGTCTCGTCAGCCCAGCAAGTGAAATAGCCAAACCCCACCGCTCAGGTTCTAACAGCAGCAGAATTTCAATGTACTGTTTGGGGGCAGCCTCCTCCCCTCTTATGTGGCCTTGGGGGAACCCAAGGAAAGTCCAGGCTCTCTGCCCAGCTTACATCAATCACCAGGACTCCACATGTTCCTGCCATGGGAGGGATCATTCAGCATCACCCCATTGCACAGAGGAGGAGAGCGAGGTCCAGAGAGGGGAGGTAAATGGCTCCAGTCCCAGAGCTGGTCAGCAGAGAAGCTGGAAAGCCAGGCCTCCAGAGCCCCTGCTAGACCAGTAAGAGACTCCCTGAGTTGAAAGGGAGCCCTCCCCTGCCTGCCCAGCCACGCACTGGCCCCTGACCTTCATGATGACCTGTTCTTGGCGCTGAAGGTGAGCTGGCCGACTAGGAGGGGATTCCAGCTGGTGGGACAGGCTGTAGCTACAGGACAGAGTGACACGTCTGAGCTAGCAGGAGCCACACTCTGGTCTCCCTCCCAGAGCCTGCCTGGGAGCTGGAATCTGAGTGCCTTAGGGGCCAGGACACAACAGGGTCTGCACTGAACAGGGAGCCATGACCCCCAGGGAGAATCCACTCTGCCCACTCCCCGCTCCTGTCTGGCCTCACCTCTCCTCACTGTGGAGCTGCAGGACCCGGAACCAGGCCCCATAGGGATGGCTCGTTTCCAGCTTATAATGATTTTGCAGGCCCCGGAGCCCCTGGATTTCCTGGGGCCAGATGTAGGACTGACTGTGGACAAGGACTGGGCTGAGGAGTATGCAGGGCCTTGTGGACAGTGAAGGATGCAGCAGGGCCCGAGTCCTGGGGCCACTGTTCATTTCTATTGAGGGCTGAAGTACCTGAATGCCCATGGGGTCCCTCATTACAGTAACGACCCCCTTCACACTCGGGCATCCTGCTGGTGGGCCCCTCCTCCCCGGCCTCCATCCCGCCTCTCTGACTCCAGCCAGGGCTGCAGCCAGGAACAGGCTGGACCTCTGCCCTGGGTCCTGCCAGGAAGACAAGGCAGAAGGAGGAGAGTAGAAGGGTATAGGGGGAATGATCTCCCTGTCCTGAGTCGGCCTTCACTGATGCCTCCAGGTCCTCTGGCCCTGCCCTGCATTTAGCTGAACCCTGAGACGGAGTCTGCATTCCAGGCCAGCTGGGTAGGGGGTATTCAATTACCTGTGCGTCCCCAGACGTCCTATCCACCTGGCCTTTCACCCTAAGGCCTGCCGCCGAGGGTGGGCATGGTTGCGGGGCCCAGCGGACTTTGGGGCCACAGAGCAGTCGACTGTGGTGAGGGAATATGGGGGACCAGTCAGGTGCAGAGCCATGGGTCTTGTGTACATCTGCCACAGGGCTGGTTCGCAGTACAGCTGTTGTGTGCAGGTCCCCTTTGCACATCTGGCCATGACACACCTGGCTGGCCCTCTCGGTGGGGAGGCCTGTGTGCCTGGTGCACCTGTCCCCCACCTACCCCTGGAGGAGCGGCCACGTTCAAGCGTTTCCATGTCCAACCCTCAGGGACAGTTGGGAACCTGGGTCAAGAGAGGCAGGGACTGGCCCAGGACAAATGATGGGTGCAGAGCCCAAGGAGCAGGGCTGCTCTCCAGTCCCAGACCAGCCCCAACCATCCCATGAGTTTTGCGTTGGGGGTGACAGCCCCTCAGATCCTCGGGGATAGATACCCACCCCATCCCATGTGGGGACATGACCTTGGAATCCCCAGGCACATAGAGGTATGTGCACCTGCACACCCATCCACACACACACACCACTCTGACTGCCCAGCTTGGGGCAGAAGGGGAGGACACCCTGGGAGCGAGGTGGGTGACAAAGGGGGAAAGAAGAAAGAGGTTGGAGAGAGCTGGGCCATGGGGCAGGGCATCAGGACTCCTGGCAAGGACCCAGATGCAGAGCATGTGGAGGGGAGATATGCCAGGCTGATGGTCAGGGGTCCCCAAGGGACCCAGCGGGTTGCCAGGGCGCTGGGAGAAGACAGGGTCTGGGTTTCGGTGTCCACCACCACCCTGGGCACTTGGGAGTAGGAAGAGATACCCACCCCCACGTCCAGAGTGGCTACAGCACAAAGGCCTCAGCTTACTTTTCTGTCACTTGGGCTGCAGAGATGCAGTGTCCCAAGTGTCCCACAGGCTTGTAGAAGAGCCTGTTGGCCTTGGATCTCTATCCCTGACCCACTGTGCTCACAGTGCTGGGAAAATTCTTTCTACCCCCTCTCAGTCCTTCTCAGCAGAGGACAGACTCGGGGCTTGGGGGGCTGAGGACCTGGGTATGCAGAACGTGGCAGAGCACTGGGCCACCAGTCTGGAGACCAAGGTCAGGGCCCTCCTTGTTGCAGCCTCAGGGTCCCCATGTGGAAAAGGATCCAGAATCACTGCTCTGGTCAGGATGAGGAGGCCTTAAGAAGGAATGGAGCACCAGGACCTGAGAGGGAAACGGGGACAAGGGAGGCTTCTGATGTTTCTCACATCGCCCATGGAACCCACAGATCCTGCTCCTCGGAGAGACATAGACACAGAGACGGAGAAGGAGACAGAGAATGAACACAGGTCAGAGGAAACCAGGAGAAGTCATAGACTTTCCTCCACCAGCTTGGAAATGACATCCCGGCATTTTGTGCCATTCCATTCCGGAGAGCGCCGTCACACAGGCCTTCCACCCTGGAGGGGAGGGTATTCCACAGTGATGTGTGACCAGGATTCAGGGGTGCCAGGGGCCACTGTGGGGACTGCCCAGCACACGGGCACAGACGAGGCCCAGGGACCTGAGCCTAACCCTAATTGGAGCCCCTGGAAGTCTGTGTTGTGAGAGGGCAAGCTCAGAATCAGTTCATTACTACCTTTCCACGGGGGCTGGGACACAGGAAGGAGGCTGGTGGCTTTGCTTGGACCCCAGAGCAGAACCAAGCCCCTCTGAGCTGTGTTCCATGCCAAGCCAAGCTCCTGGCTCATTCTTGCATTGCCAAGTATGCACCAGCCTCCTGTGAAGGCAGGTATGGAACATGTGTAGAGGCCCTACCCCTGATGGCGTCCCTAGAAGTAGAAGCCAGAATACACCAATGTGCAGATGGGGAGCCTGGGGAGGCCCTGAGAGGCACGGGGTCTGTCCAGGGTCACAGCCCTGGGCACGCGCAGGAGCCCGGTCTGAACCCACCTCTGTGCCATCACAGTGGGCACACCGGCTGCACCCAGGCCTCCCTGGGGGCTGTGGGTGGGCTGTGTGGGTGTCACTGTATGGATGGGGCATGGGGGGAGAGTGAGCATTGAACAGCGGGGGAGGTGGGCCCCTGGGGGTCCTTGTGTGAGGAGGAATTTGAGTAAGGGGACCCCAGGCAGTGGTGACCTCAATTCCCTGACAACAGAGCCCCACAGAATTTGGAACCCCAGTAACCAGGCACCCACATTCCAGACAGCCCCCTGCCCAGCTCATTTCGTTGGAGATCCTCCTACCAAGATGTTCACATGCTGCCTGCCAAGGTCCAGAGGCTGCAGGCAGAAGAAAGCGTGCCCTGCAGACGCTGTCCACCGCTGGGGATTTCATGTCAGGGCTCCCCACCGCCTCCTGCCATTTGGCCGGAAGCACAGAAAGGTAACACCAGGAGGCCCACAGCAGGCCACCCAGCCCCACT
>NW_027398470.1:0-5085 GCF_003265705.2 Callorhinus ursinus
TAGGGAATCTAATACGGTTTTACTAAGCAAATCTCAGAAAGCAGCATGCTTAGACAAAGTATAACTTTAGTTACTATAAAAATGAATAAGCAAGAGATGAAAACATACATTCACACCAAAGCATGTACAGAAATAGCGGATTTATTCATAAAAGCCAAAGAGTAGAAACAACCCAAATATTCAGCTGATCAATGTATAAATACAACATGGTATATCTATATAAGGGAATATGAATTGCCATAAAAAGAAAGAAGTTATCGATACGTGTTACAACCCAGACGAACCTTGAAACAGTATGCTAAGTGAAAGAAGGCAGATACAAAAGGCCATATATTGTAGGATTCCATTCATATGAAACATCCAGAATTGACAAGTCAGTAGACAAAGTAGATTAGTGGTAACCTAGGGTGGGGGCAGGAGGAATGAGAAGACTGAAGGGTGAATGAAGCCTATGGGGAAGAGTTCCTTTTTAGAATAATGAAAATGTTCTAAAGTTGATTGTGGTGATGAATGCACAACACTGTGAATACACTAAAAGCCGCTGAATTGCACACTTTTAAGGGGTGAATTATATGGTATGTGAATTAAGTTTCAATAAAGTGGTCTAAAAAAAAAAAAGAAAATGTATAGGAGCGTTATTCATAGTTGCCAAAACTGGGAAGCAGCCAAGATGTCCTTCAATAGGTGAATGGACAAATCAACTGTGGTACATCCAAAGAATGGATATTACCCAGTGCTAAAAAGGAATGAGCCATTAAGTCATGAAAAGACATGGATGAGCCTTAAATGCATATCATGAAGTGAAAGAAGCAAATCTGAAAAAGGCTACACACTGTAGGATTCCAACTAGATGACGTTCTGGAAAAAACTCTGAAGACAGTAAAAATATCAGTGGTTGCCAGGGATGATGGGGCAAGATGGGTTAAACAGGCAGAGCATAGAGGATTTTTAGGGTAGTGACACTACACTGTATGATACTATAATGGAGGATGCATGTCATTATACATTTGTTCAAACCCATAGAATATAAAACGCCACGAGTCAACTCTAACGTAAACTATGACTTTGAGTGAGAATGATGTGTGTCATTGTAGGTCCACTGACTGTAATAAATGCCCCATGCTGGTTCTGGATATTGAGAGCGGGGGAAGTTGTGTGTGTGATAGGGAGGCAGAGGGACATATGGGAACTCTGTACTTTCTGCCGTTTTGCTGTGAATCTAAAACTACTCTAAAAAATAAAGTCTACAGAAAGAAGAAGAGGCGGACAAGAGGGCGAGGGAGAGGAAGGAGTCCTGAATACCTCACAAAGCTCATCTCAGTTGGCACCAGCTATAAATTTTTCCCTGACCCTTCTCTCTTCTCCTTCCTGGCAGAAGAATTAATTACTCCTTAATCTGTGTTTACATTGTGTTCTTATTCCTACTTCCTTTACAGTTCATATCACTTTATTATAGTTGTTTGCAGGTCTCACTAAACTATGACCTGCTCAGGGGCTGAGGCAATAGCTTGTTTTGTTATTTCTATTAGAAATACTACATATAGAGTTCAGTAAGTTTGGTGTGTGAATGAATGAGAGACATCTTATAGCTCGTTACTGTTTTCAATATACTTTAAAAGGAATTTTGCCCCAGAATCTGTTCTTCAGGTCTTTTGTTATCCTGAAAATAGCTTTCCCCGTGTGGCTCATCCCAGGGACAGTGATGAGGATGGGAATGAGAGAGCATTGAGGACTGTCCCTAGAAAACGGAGGACATATGAGAATCTTAAACCAATGGCGTATCTAGACTTACCTATATGGAGTCTCTTCAAATAGAAGAGTATTATTCTACTAGAGCTTTTGGAAAATACTCCTCCTTGAAGACAGTACGACCAAGTGCAGTATAAAATCCAGGACCAGACTTATGTGGTGACACAGGTCAGCTGGGGTTGTGAAAAGATCTCACTCCACCAAAAGCCATCTCTGCCTCCTCCGGATGGCTGCCTGAGTTGCTCATGTGAAAGCTTTATTATAAGCTTAGGGATTAGATGTATGTAAACTGTGTGAGATGTATTCCTGAGAAGGATGGCATTTTAAACTTTTCTTATTCACTTATACCTTACTGAGAGTCATACGTAATATGGCTCTTGAAAGCAGGTTTTCAGAGGGCAGTAGAGAAAACCTGTAAAGACATTGGTGCCAAGTGTGAAAAGGAAAAGGTACCCAAAGGGGTGACAGAATAACAAAAAGAACTTTTCTTTTCTTCACAAACTTGCCAGCATTTAATGGACAAAGTGGATATTTTTAGCCACACAACTGCTTTAATTTTAGGACTAGGGTGACTTTTTAAGAAATCACTTATTGTTTAAAATAGAGGTGTTGAGAACATTGGGGATTTCATTGTCAGTGCTCTGCTACTTACAACTGAGTGATCTAGAGAAGTCACTTACCCTCTCTGAGCTTCAGTTTTGTTCCTTCATAATAGGGTCACAATAATACCTGTCCTGCTCACATCATGGGGTGATTGTGAGGTTGCTCCCAGTAAACTTCTTTAAAAATTAGCAAATCATTTACACTTGATTTTAGTGTAGAGAAGATAAGTGCTGTGAACCACCCCTACTGAATATCAGTGGAGGTTATTTTTGGTGAGATTATATATATATATACCTTTAATATCTTGTTCCTTTATATTTTGAGGGAACTTCTACCAGGTTCTGAAAAAACTTTTAACTCAAGGCACATGAATGTGCATAAGGAGAAAAGACATTCTTTGACTATCTTCTCAAAGAACCATTAATTTGTATCAGAAAATTGGAGAGGTTGGACATGCAGAGTTGCCTTTTCTAAGGAGCATGATGTGTTTGAGCATTTGCGACCCATAGTACCTGTCACTTTGCTCCTGTGTTCCAGAGATCATCTGGCAATTCACAAATGCAGCAGGACACCTGTCCTGTTACACATGTGACTCTCGGCCTGTAGAGGGCTTTTCCCTAGAACAGCACCATGAGGCCCTTAAGGACAGAGACCAGGACTTACAGATGTTTGCGTCTCTTGGCCTCTAAAAGTAAATATTAAAGGAAAATGTGGCTGGGACTGCATGTCAGGATGAAGAGGAAGTGGTGCTCTTGGCAGATTTGATCTTCCGGGCAGGTTACCTGTTCCTGCATAATTGAAAGGAGACTCTGCTGGGCCAGGGTGAAGGCTGTCCTACCCTTTCACAGAGGATGAGTTAACAGTGCTAGGCCAGGGGTGTCAAATAAAGGGCATCACAGTTTAAGAAAGACGTGAGAAGTTAGGAGGCCATTCAGAGGAGAGCTGTCATGAAGATAAAGAGTTTAGAAAAGAAGATGTAGGAAGAGTGGAGGGAAATATTGGGATTATTTAAACCTAACAAAAGGAGCCTGGAAAAATGTCACAGTTTGAAACATATGTGGGGATGATTATATAGGATGGAGCTTCTCAACCCTTTTTCATGGCAAGGTACTCTCAGGAAAAGATATACAAGGCCCACAAGGGCCATCAGATGAGGCTCTTCAAGACTACCCTTGGCCACCAGAGGCCTCAGGGGATCATTGGCTTAGCACACTGTAACCTATCCCGGCCTTTGGGGAGTTTATGAACTGTTTGTGCTCCTCCCCAAGTTCATATGTTGAAACCCTAATCCCAATGTGATGGTATGAGGAGATGGGGACTTTGGGAGGTGATTAGGTCATGAGGGTGGGGCTCTCATAAATGAGATTCGTACCCTTAGAAAAGAGACCCCAGAAACCTCTCACCCACTTTTTCTGCCACGTCAGGTTGTAGGGACCTGCCTGTGAGCCAAGAAGTAGGGCTCAACAGACACTGAGTCTCCTTTGTGCCTTGATCTTGGACTTCTTATCCTCCAGAACTATGAAAAATATGTGTTGTTTAAACCACCCAGTCTATGGTACTTCTGTTACAGTGCCACAAGTCACTGAGATTTGTACACCTCATAGGGAATTGGTGTACAGAATACAAATAGTCTATATTTTAGGTAGAGTAAGAACTGGGGTCAAAATTTTATGAAAGAGTGAAATAAAAGGAGAAAACACTTTATTCTTCAATTTGAAAAACACTGGATTTTTTTTGTCAAAGGGTGTGTGTGTGTGTGTGTGTGTGTGTGTGTGTGTGTAGCATGTCCCCAGACTTTTTATGCAGTTTAGTTTCATTAACTTCAGGAAAGTAAGTGCTACAGACTTACCTCCAAGACCACTTGAAGGTTTAATTATTTACATTTATTTTTTACTGGTTTTAGTTTTGGGAATATTGAATAATGCATTATTGATTTTGATTGAGTCAGCCTCTCTGACTGAAGATACTAAAGGCTGAATAAAACAAAAACTGCAATGTGCTATGCAACATGGATAAAACTAAATAAGTGTGAAAGAACTTTAAGGTCTATATCTGGGCTCATGTAAGGCAAAAACATTTTTAAAAAAGATTTTATTTATTTGACAGAGAGAGCACAAGCAGGGGGGCTACAGGCAGAGGGAGAGGGAGAAGCAGGCTCCCCGCTGAGCAGGGAGCCCCATGTGGGGTTCCATCACAGGACCCTGGGATCATGACCTGAGCCGAAGACAGACGCTTAACTGACTAAGCCACCCAGGTGCCCCAGACAAACACATTCTATAGGAAAGATGGATTTGAGGACATATGTGATCCTGAGGGTAAATGTCAGGGTACAAGCAAAAATTCCAGGTAGTTTTGAGAACTTTCAAGGCAGAGGAACTGGTAAGACCCAAGTCAAGGTCTCCAGACAGTAAAGGGGGACCCAGGTAATATATGGGCTATAGATGGAACAAGCAGAAAATTTCATTAAGGTAGCATATAGGAATATAGGTATAGGAAATAGGATGGCAGGGTAGGGCAAAGAGACCTGAAGGACCTAGGAGGGGTGAAGGGGTCTTCTGGGATAGTGGGTGGGGGAGGGGCCGAGGACACATCGTCTTCAATTCCCCCTCACCCCCCAAAAACCTTTGTGACTCTTAAGAACAGAGAATTCTGAGGCAATCACCCTCTGATATCAACCATGAGCTTACAGAGGATGTTCAGAAGATTAAGGTTGGCACACAGACTCTTACACCT
>NW_027398470.1:5095-11328 GCF_003265705.2 Callorhinus ursinus
CACTGGCCTGCCCCCTGCCTCAGATAGTTTGACTTACAAGGCCTCACTGACTCATGCCCAGGGTGTGTCCAGTGGGGACATGGGAGCTTCTCAGGTGCTACATGTCCATCCAGAGGACACAGGAATTAGTATGGAACAACAGCAGGAGCCTGGGGTCCGTAAGCATGTCTTACGGAAGTGCCAGAATAAGAATCTCCCACCAGCTGCGGTGACCATGAGCCCTCCAGGCTCCAACGCAGAAGAGCTTGGTGGAGGGGATGCAGGACTGGGGACATCCCAACCTAAAAGGAACAGTTTCCCTACCGAGGATGCGGCATTGAACAAGAGGTTCCCTACTCAGGACGTGCTATTGAAGGAAAAGCCGGGAAGCAAGCCTTCCCAGACCCTATCACAGAATGGTCAGCCGCCTCCTGAAAGCCTTTCACAGAAGGGTCAGCCTCCTTCTGAAAGCCGTTGCAGAAAAAAAATGAAGCGTTTTTTGCAATGGCTTAAGCCAGGGATAAAATGCAAGAGGCAAGGAAACTCCCAGGAAAAGGGCAGCCCCCGATCATCTGTGGAAAGCAGAGGCCTACTTAAAGGTAGAACTGCCTTTACTGGGGCAACGGAAGCTCAGAAAATCCTGACAGACGGGACGTTCCTAGAGGAGAAAATGGGGCGTTGGCATGCAATAGATAGCACCTGCCCTCAACAGCCCATTCCCTTCCCAACCAAGTATGGGAAAACTCAGCAGAAAGCACAAGCGCAGGCTCAGGCACAGCCTGTCCAGGGCCATACTGGAAATATTAGACAGATCAGAGACAAGGACAGACAGCCCCAGAAAGCTGTGGCATTTAAGGACCAGCAACTGCATCCCCTATCCATGCCCCACAGGGAGCCTGCACCCCACCCACATGCCACCTGCAGGCATCAAGCTGGCCAGGGGCCTCCGGCCACTCTCACCACTGCTGGAGGCACTGTGTTCAGAGATCTCTACTATTTAGACAGAAAACCCTTCTCCAGAATTTCTACGGGGGGATATTTCCCACCCCAAAATAATCCCTTGTGAGGAATATTGATTCTCTCCAATAAATATTGCTCTAATAATAGCGATGTCTGTTCTGTGTACTGTACTGGGGGCATGGCTTTCGGGTAACTCGGTTCGGCTGTTACTGATTGCTTCCTTTGGCTTCTAAAAGGTGACCAGTCTCCTGGAGCTCTTGAGAACTAGATACCATGTGCCCCGCAAGACCCCCAAAGCCCATTTCCTCTCTGATGAAGTTTGAGGAGATGAGCTCTGTCTCCTGCCCTTTAGCTTAGCCTTACTGAAAATGTATAGTAGCTCACACCTTTGCCCTCACTGAATGTTTTATACCCTTTAGAGCAAGTGTTCTAGGATCAAAGACAGGTATAGTTTTCAGAAAATAATGATTAAGCCACTGTTTTTTCTTCACTGTTACTACACAGTAGCTTAATCATTATGTAGAAGTCAGTGATCCGAGGATCCCACAGGTGGGTGAACTCTGAATGGGAGTGTTTGGGGGAGGGTGTTGTCCCAGTTGATCTTGGGCTGGTTGGGGTAGGGTCGAAGAACCGCATAGATGCTGCTTAAGAATCTGTCATGTGAGTCACGCTAAACTCGACATTGAGGTTTCCCACTGGAAGTGCTTCCCTTCGCTGGGCATTTCTTCAGGCTGCCCGACTGATGACGTTTTTTGCAGAACAAATGCAGAACAGAAGCATCACGTAGCTGTTAGTGGCAGGAATGCTGACCAGGCAGCTACCACCTTGCAGGGTAAGACACCTTTGAAGAAATGAAAAGGTGAAAGAGTGACCTTGCTGGTGGAACAAAGGTTTATGTCTACTCATCCCCTTATCATGACCCTGTCCTGCTCCCCTCCTTCCTCGGTCTGATCCAGGCACCACCACGGCACAGCCTACTGATGCCTTATACCAAAGAGGCATGGGGCTGCTCCTTGAGCACTCCAACAATATCTGCAGGCGGTCAGGCATGGCGTCGCCTTTGGTGATCTTGGTGCCTTCCTTCCATCCATGCTTGATGGCAATATGTAAGATACTGCTTTCAGTATGGGTAGGATGGAGGTGCCACCTCTCATATTCATGGCCTCAGTGGAGCCGTGGTAGATCTTCTCCAGAAGATGTGCAACTTATGAACCAGAGGTGAGTTCTCGACTGCGTACCAGGGTACAGATGTTTGGGGACTTATCATGGAACTCCACGGAATGCTTTTTTTCAGCCAAGACTGCACTCGTACCCACACTTACAATAGGGTTTGGAGGGAAGGCAACTCCACTTGAGACTGGGACTCAAAAATGGGGTGAGTGTCCTAGAGAGCACCTGAGGTAGTCTTTGGGACAGACTCATGACCGTTCAGTGCCAAAAAAAAAACCAGATGTCTACGACCTCTTTCACTACCACACTTGTACCTTCTTGTCCAGGGTTATCATTGACCATCCAGTATCTGAACGTTAGGGGCACTGAAAGAATGCAGATTTTGATGCTGTGGACGCCCTGCGAGGGACAATAGGTGGGATGGGGCCAACAGCAGGGAACCTGAAGAAGTGAGGAGGTACCGGAGGCTCTAACATCTATGTGGATAAGCCAGCCAATGACACAGCCTGCCAGTTCCTACATAATCTCATTTTAGGGTCCTTTATGGCCAATCCAGTGAGTTACCACTCCTCTGTCGAGCTTATTACTGGGAATACTTCTGGCATCAGGAATACTATAGCCTGACATTCTGTCCTTTTGCCTCATCCCCCTATCCTTCCAGTTTATATGTCCCCTGCTAATTTTTCAACGACACGTCATTCATTTTCCACTTCTCGACAATCTCCCAAGGCCTTGTCTTCCTTTCCTCCCTCTCCAAGGTAGAACTGATGGCTTATCAGGTAACCAACATTTAAAAAGCTCCAGAACAGCATAGGAAATAGAGTCCATGGTACTGTAATAGTGTTATCTGGTGACAGATGTTAGCTGTAGTTGTGGTGAGCACAGCATAGTATCGAGTTATATACCTGAAACTAATGATGTTGCATCAACTATTCAATTAAAAAAAAAAGCAAAAACAGGCTCCCGTACAAGTGGGCCCCATCTAATTCCCTTCAATCCTTCGTGTCTGGCAAAATCTTGTCTCTCTGCCTTTTCTAGAAATGCCTTTCTGTAAGTAACTGATTACTGTTGGATTACATCTCACATCTCACAGTGGAGTCTACTCACAATTGAGTCTACTGAGGCCACAAGAAATTCAGCCCCAGCACTACCTGGAAATCATTCATTGATTCCACAAATACTTATCCCAGGCTTACTAACGTGAACAAAATAAATGGAGTTAGGTCACTATTTCCTTAGTACATTCTCTCCTATTACTCAGATCTATTTTATTTTAAATTTTATTTGAGAGAGAGCACAAGCACTAGCAGGGGTAGTGGCAGAGGGAGAGGGAGAAGCAGACTCCCCGCTGAGTAGGGAGCCCCACATGGGGCTCGATCCCAGGACTCTGGAATCATGACCTGATTTCAAGGCAGCCGCTTAACTGACTGAGCCACCCAGGTGCCCCTCAGATCTATTTTAAACTTCCTTCACTTTCCTCAAACTTAGGCCATCTTCACTTGCCCAGCAGATGTGCTGGACCACAGTTCACAGAGGAGCAAGAAAGCCGTGACGTGGGAGCTTTTCACAAAACAAAACAAAACAAAACAAAACAAAAGAAGAAACAAAAACCTTCCAAAAAGTATTTTCCTATTCCTCTTTTTCCTCTTCCTGTTATATGGAAAGAGGTTTCCTTCCCAATCTCAAAGGAAACATACTTTTTGAAATATCTTCATTGAGAGAGAGCTAAATTCTAGTCTCAATGGACTGATCTACCCTTTCCACGTCTCCTTCTGCCCCTCTTCCTGTCCTTCTGAGGCACCTGCATCTTTTTTTTTAATGCTTTTTACTACAGAAATGTTTATACATGTACAAGAGCAGATCGAACAATATAACTTCCCACATATCCCTCACCCAACTTGCACTATTATTTGGCAGGTGTGATACATACATCCCATCTTTTACGCTATGATTAAAGTGCAAAAGCCCATTTAAACATCTTGCCATCCCTCTCTGAGACATATGCTATGTACCAATGTCAAAGCTCTCACATTTCTTTGATATTTATCACCTGCGGAACATACTTATTCCCAACAGATGTGTGCAGCATTGGTGACGAAAAAGCACTGAGCTTTAGAGGCTTTGGCAATCAGTTCTGCTCTGCCTTAGAGTCAACCCCGAGGAGCCATTTGAGTGAATTCCTCAACTCCACACAAGAAGTAATCTTACAGAGCAAATTCAGGGCACGATTTCACTGTCCCTTAATCACACAGTAACTGTAACTTGCAAAAAACATAGGAGAACACTTTATGTTAATAAAGACTTGACACTGCTCTGTTTTCAAATATTTAGAAGAAAAATTTGTCCTGTCACTTTTCAAATGAACTATTGTGTTTCAAGTTAAACACAGTAGATCAAACACTCCCCTCTTTCCCAAAATGCCATTAAAAGTAAAAGATTAGATGAAAAAAATGCTCAACATCATTAGCCATTAGGGAAATGCCAATCTTAACCAGTATTTGCTAACACTTCACACCCACAAGGATGTCTAAAATCAAAAAGAGAATACAAGTGTTGGTGGGAATGTGGAGAAATTAGAACCCCCCCACAATGTTGGTGGGAATAAAAAATGGTGCAGTCTTGGGAAACATTCTGGCAGCTGCTCAAAATGGTAAACACAGAGTTATCATATGACCCAGCAGTTCCACCTCTAGGTATATACTCAAGAGAAATGAAAACATAGGTCTACACAAAAACTTGTAAACAAATGTTCACAGTTATCTTATTCATAAGGTCAAAAGACAGAAACAATGCAAACATCCATCAACTGTGAAATGGGTAAATAAAATATGACATATCCATATGATATAATATTTTTTGGAATAAAGAAGACCAATCCATGCCACAACATGGACGAACCTTGAAAACATTATGTGAAATGAAAGAAGCCAGTCACTAATGACCACATACGATTCCATTCACATGAAGTGTTCTGAATAGGGAAGTCTAGAGACAGAAAGTAGATTCATCTTAGAGCTGGTGGGAGGATGGGATAGGGGAATGATAGCAAAAGGTTGCAGATTTTTTTCTCTCAAGTCATGACAATGTTTTAAAATTGACTGTGGTGATGCATGTGTCTGTCCATATGCTGAAAATCAAGGAATTATACATATTAAGTGGGTGAATTCTATGGTATGTGAACTATATTTCAATAAAGGTGTTGACAAGTAAAAGATTTAAAAATAAGTGCTTAAGGATGACAAGAAGGGGAGCTTATAAGACAAAAGATGTCAACATATTTTTGGAAGATGGAAATCTGGTGGAGGAGTGGAAACTGACTAGCAGAGCAAACAAAATGCTGGCAAATCCATTCACACTGCAAAACCCAGGAGACGAGCAACCTGGTGGCACTAGAGAAAAATAAATTAGGGGTTCCGTGTTAATTAACAAGTTGAATTTTTGTTCTTTTCTGTTTGTTTTATATTGCACATAATTTCTAAAATCTTTTTTTTTTTTTTTGAGTGGGGGTGCTCTTTGCCAGTATTTTGTAAAACCTTGTTGAAATGTTAGCATGCTTCAAATGTGCAGAGAGGATCCCAGGTTTCTTGTGTGGGACAGAACCTGAGACAACTGTTTTAAAGTTGGCATGGCACACATCTGGGGTCTGAGTATGGTGGAGGTAGCGGCAGCTGGAATCAATGCCAGAAATTTCAAAGGTTGGGTTAAATTCATTTCTGAAATGTATGTATTGGAAAATAAACTTGTGGAAAAGTGGCATACATGGTAAAACCATACCATTTATCCAGATTTACCTAGTAAGATTTTGACCTGTTTATAATCTCTCTCTCCTTTCCTCCTTCCCCTTCTCTTTACATAGGAACACACATACACACATACAAAAATTATGCATACATTCTTGAATATTTGAGAATACATTTTATGAATCATGCACTTTCTCCCTGAATATTTTTCATTGTGTATTTCTTAAGAAAAAGAATATTCTCTTACAGCACAGTTATCTCCTTCAGTAAATGTCACATTGACATGAAACTTTTAACTAATCTCCCATTCACATTCCATTTTTATCAATTTATCAAGTAATGTCGTGTGTGTGTGTGTGTGTGTGTGTGTGTGTGTGTGTGTGT
>NW_027398471.1:0-11326 GCF_003265705.2 Callorhinus ursinus
GGGCATCCAGTTTGGGAAAAAATTATATAAAACCCTCTTATTCACAGATGACTTGTTTTCTACGTAGAAACCCAAAAGAATCTACAAAAAGCCTGCTAGAGATGGTAAACAGACACATGAAAAGATGCTCAATATCACTAATGACCAGGGAAATGCAAATCAAAACCATAATGAAATGTCACCACACACTTGTCCAAACAGTTAAAATCAGAAAGACAAGAAATAACAAGTTTTGGCAAGGATGTGGAGAAAAGGGAACCTTTGTGCACTGTTGGTGGCAATGTAAATTGGTATACTGTGGAAACCAGTACAGACTTTCCTCAAAAAGTTAGAAATAACATGTGATCCAGTAATTCCACTACTGGGTATTTACCTGAAGAAAACAAAAAGATATATGCCCCCGCATGTTTATTGCAGCTTTATTTACAATAACCAGGATAGGGAAGCACCACAAGTGTTCACTGACTGATGAATGGATAAAGACATGGTGTATAAACACAATGGAATGTTATTCTGCCATAAAAAGTAATGGGATCTTGACATCTGCGACAACATGGATGGACGTAGAAGGTATTATGCTAAGTGAAATAAGTCAGAGAAAGACAAATAACATATGATGTCACTTACATGTGGAATCTAAAAACAAAAGGCAGAAACAGACCCATAAATACAGAGAGTGAACTGATGGTTGCCAGAGGGGTGGGGGTAGGGGGCAGGGCAAAATGAGTGAAGAGAAGTGGGAGATACAGGCTTCCAGTTATGGGATAAGTAAGTCATGGGGATGAAAGGTACAGCACAGCGAATACAGTCAGTGATACTGTGATAGTATCACATGGCGACAGGTGGCAGCTACACTTGTGATGAGCACAACATAGAGACTTGTCGAATCACTATGTTGTCCACCTGAAGCTAACGTAACATTGTGTCAATGATACTTCAATAAAAAAAGCCTGCTAGAGGGACACCTGGGAGGCTCAGTTGGTTAAGCATCCCACTCTTGATCTCAGCTCAGGTCTTGATCTCGGGGTCATGAGTTCAAGCCCCACATTGGGCTCCATGCTGGGCATGGAGCCTCCTTAAAAAAAAAGGCTGCTAGATTCAATAAGTGAGTTCACCAAGGTTTCAGGATGCATAATTAATACACAGAAAATAATTATATCTCTATATACTAGCAATGAATAATTGAAAATTGAAATTAAACAACATTTATAATAATATCAAAAGATGAAATCCTTAGGAATAATTTTGACAAAATATTGACAAATGACCTGCACACTTAGACTAAAACATTGCCAAGGGAAATTAAACAAGTCTTAAATAGATTTTGTTGGAAAGATACACTGTGTTAATAGTTCAGAGAACTCGATATTGTTGAGATGTCATGTCTCCTCAAATTGATCTATAGAATTGGGGCTCCTGGCTGGCTCAGTCAGCAGAGCGTGTGACTATTGACCTTGGGGTAGTAAGTTCGAGCCCCATGTTGATTACTTAAAATAAAAAAAAATCTTTTTTTTTAAAAAATGATCTATAGATTCAACATAATCACAAAAAAAATTCCAGCAGGATTTGTTTTATAAGTCAATAAGGTCATTCTAAAATTCACATGGAAATGCTAAGGACCTAAAATAGCCAAAACGGCTTTGAAAAAACATTTGAAAGATGCACACTACCTAATTTCAAGACCTCTTGTAAGCTGTACATAGTAAGATAGTATGGTGATAATGTCAAGTAAACTTGTTCAAAGGAACAAAACAGAGCTCAAAAGTAGAACCATACATATGCGGACAAATGATTTTCTTCAGAGATATGAAGCCACAGTAGAGAAAGAAGAGTCTTTTCAAAAACTAGATATACACATACAAAAAAAACGAGCATCAATCCATACTTTACCATAAATAAAAATTAACTCAAATTAACTAAAAGTAAAACCTAAGACTCTCAAACTTCTAGAAGAAAACATCAAAGAAAATCTTTGAGACCTTAAGTTAAGCAAAAATTTCTTAGATACAACACCAAGAGAATGATCTACAAAAGAACACATTAATTGAACTTAATTAAAAAGACACTATTTAGAGAATTAAAAAAAGCCGCAGACTGGGAGAAAATATTTACAAAGCATATATCTGATGGAGGACTTATTTTCGGTATATAAAAAAAAACTCTCAAAACTCTAAAATAAAAAGACAATGAAAAACTTTAAAAAGATAAAAGATTTGAACAGACCACCAGAGAAGATATGTCAATGGCAGTTGGCACATGAAAATATGCTTAACATCACTAACCTTTAGGGAAATGCACATGGAAACCACAGGATTTCCAGGTTGGTGAGCTCATGGCAGTGCTGGGAGGGTGGGGGTCTTGAGAGAACGCGAAGCTCCACAGCCATTCCCCCACATACTTTGCCCTATTCATCTCTTCCATCTGTCTCTTCCTGGATTGTATCCTTTTAACTAAACAACTAAACAATCCCCAAACAAAAGAGCAAATTGTCTACGGTTAAATGCCCAAAGCCTGAAAAGGTGATTCAGTGCTGGAACTTTCTGTGAGACTGGCAGAGACAACAATGCCCAGAGAGTGCTAGCCACAGATCTGATGGCAGCGACCACTTCGGGAGACTGGCCACGGGAACGCTGTCACGTCAGCAGCTTGGCTAGGGGATGGACATTGGACTGGATGGTCATGGAGGTCTCTGGTGCAACCTGATGACTGCAGCAAGATACAAGGAGAGAGTAAGCCCTAGGAGTTCTTATCCCATGGAAAACACGTCTCTCCTTTCTTTCCTTTTCTTTTCTTTTTATTGTATCCATATTGAGAAGATGGATGTTGGCTGAACCTACTGTGGTGATCATTTCACAATCGATGTAAATCAAACCACCCTGCTGCACACCTTAAACTTATACAGCAATGTATGTCAATTATTTCTCAATTAAACTGGAGGGGAACAGGATGGGGCGCCTGGGTGGCTCAGTCAGTTAAACATCTGCCTTCAGCTCAGGTCATGATCCCAGGGTTCCAGGATCGAGCCCCGTATCGTCAGCTCCATCCTCTGTGGGGAGTCTGCTTCTCCCTCTCCTTCTGCTTCCCCACCCCCATCATGCTCTCTCTGTCTCTCATTCTCAAATAAAATCTTAAAAAAAAAAAACTAGCAGGGGGACAAAGGCCTCCTGGAAAGTGGGAAAGAAGTCCTTTTGCATTTGAAAAGTTCATTGGTTTTCTGTGTGGAACTTCCCTTTGCATAATGATGAGTTGAGTACTGCCACTGCTGTTCTGAGATGGTCTTACTTGAAACCATGAATGTAACATGGAAACAGCAACTGATTAAGATTTATGAAAAATATGGTTATCATATTTCAAAGATTTCTTATTTCTTGTGTTGTGATCCAACTAACATCAAAACTGTATTTGAAAGGCTTCACAGTTTTTATTATCCAAAAGAATATCCAAAATTGTATGGGACACTTGTTGTGTTGTGTATACAGGACATTACCACTGGATATGATGGCGGCAAGCCCAATCAGAAATCAGTGTTGCCTGTGAGTAAAAACAGCAGAGTGATTATATCCCCTTCTCAAAATGGCTGTGTTGGTGGTCCTTGGACGAGCAGGAAGGAACCAAAGACAAAGTCCTCTGCAGAGACGTGAGTACTCCCTGACCCGGAGATGGGAGTGACAGAGCCTTATTGGAAGAAGAATTGAAGAAGCTCATTTAAGCTCGGATATAAAATTGGTTTGGGCCCAGTTAAGGATGAAACAGAACAACGAAGAGAACTATGCATTGAATTCGTGTGAACATTCTCTACATCATCTGGGCAAATATTTTCCTTTTATTTCCTTTCTTTCTGGTCAGCTGACTAAACAAGTTGTATAAATTTGAAATGAAATGGTCTTGAGAGAAGTTATTCAAATTTTTCATAATCTTGAGCAAGAGTCATTACATTAAAAGTATGATAGTAACACAGTTTTTCCTTTAAGAGAAACATAATAGAAACATGAGTTTTCTAATTAAAGTATGATTAAGCTTAGTTCTATAGTCTTATAACTGTGTACAGTACATTTTCTAAAAAGGCATGTAAGTGTTATGTCATTGTACAGTTAGTTAAGGAAAGTACTCATAAAATTGGCAAAAAAAGTGGACTGTTCTCCAATCACTGTGGTAAAGAGCGATTGTTACATCATAGATATTAATTCATAAATTAGAGTATTTGAAATAGGGTGTTTAGCATTTGCAGTTAATTTTCCTAAGATTTATGTACTTGAGAGAGAGAGAGCACACATGTGAGCATGGGGGGTGGGTGGCAGGGGTAAAGTCAGAGGGAGGGAGAAAATCTCAAGCAGACTCCCCACTGCCTGCAGGACCCAATGTGGGGCTCTGTGGGGGGGCTTGACCCCATGACCCTGAGCTCATGACCTGAGCCAAAACCAAGAGCCAGACGCTCAACCCATTGAGCCAACCAGGCACCCCTAGCATTTGTGGTTTAAAACAGTGTTATAATATGTCCTTGAACACCTCTGCTAAAGATGCTCATGGTGTAGTATACATTTATTATATGTATCTACAATTTTAATGTTCCCTATACAGAAAGTAAGAGTGGGAACACTCCTGGTTTTGCTCTTGTCAGATTTCTAAGTGACCTCTCAGGGTCTGGAGTGAACTGATACAGTGTTCCTGCATTGAGTATGAATTAATCAGTTAATTTGCAGACAGCTAAAGAAAATATTTTCAAACTACATAGGTGCTTCTGCATTACCTCAAATGGGTTTGCTGATTTAAGAACATCTGAGAAAGAAGCTCTGAATCTATTCAAAAGTCCAGTTTTATAAGTAGATTTATTCCTTTATCAGATGAAGTAATGCTAAATTTACTAAGACACAAAAACAGATTTTAGGTATTAATGAATCACTAACCCTAAAGGCCAGTTTATTCTAACATTTTGTGGCCTCTGTAGAGTTTGTGATCACGTGAGTTCCGTTTATCATCTTCAGTGTGGAAAAATGTTTTGGAAGTTCACTTCTGGTGGATTCTGTGGTCTTCTGAACAAGACCTCACAGAGAAGTGCTGTTTGAACTTTTTCAAGTGCACCCTGTCCTGTATAGCTCTCAGAGTGCCTGGGCGTGTGTGGCAGAGTTAGGAGGTAGCAATCACAGGCCTTGGATAGACTCACACTAAACAATTTACCTAGAGGAGATAGCAGTGGTATTAGAGAATTTATTTCCTTTACAAAGAACAGTATAAGGTTTGAAATGATTGGAATGCTCATTAAATCTTGGTCTGTAGCAGCTGTCAGCTAACATTTGGTTAAACTCATAGGATCCAAATATAATTTCCAAATTATTATATTTCCACTCTTAATTTGTTCCTTCCATACTTTCTTATAGATGGATCTTGCATGACTAGAGTAATAGCTAGCCAAATGCAGAGCACCACTTTTCTGAATAAGGTTGTTTTCAAAGGCTTTGCACTAAAGAAGCAATGTGTAGAATGATTTGTTTTATTTGCTTTTAGGAATGTTGACTGTAATTTTGGAAGTGCCCTATATTCAACAAAGTGGTCTTCACAATGCTGTGTCTGTGTGTACAGTATGTACCTTTAGGGTGAGTAATAGTGTTTCAGTGACTGAGGGATGTAGTAGGGCTGCAATGATAGGACAGCCTGCTCATCATCACTAGAGCCATGTCACAATGACCGTACTGTATTCATGAGAGAACATTTTGACTGCTTTAATATAATGCAACACTTAAGTCATGTTCCTCAAGGAAAAGTTATTGAAGTTTGGATTCTTATCTCAGAAATTAAACAATCCAAAATTAAATTAACCAATTTTATATTCCTGACATATACAGCCTGAGGAATCATTTGATCCTAGCCACACTCCCCAATCTGTCTGAGCATGGAATTTAGCATCTCTTTGGCACAGTGGCACACATTTGCCTAACAAAGTCAGTTCAGTGATAGCTCAACCCAGCCAGGAGAGATGCAAGGGCTGGCTGGGTAGGTCCCACCCCTGGGCTCTGCATTGTCTCTCTTCTTCCTTATGAAAATATCATGGACATGAATGAATTCTCCCTGAGCATGCAGATCAAACCTGGGGTTCTCTAGAGCTGTGGGGAGAAAGAATTTGTGGGGCAAGATCAAAGCATACATTTGACATAAACAAACCGTATAAAGGTCAATAAGGTGGCACATGATGCTTCTTGTGAAGAGCAAACCTAGCATCACCCTAAAAGTGGAGGATGAACTGACTGTGGGCAAATTGTTGACTTGTGCTAAATTTGGGTTTCTTTAGTATCTTTTTAAAGAGTAATCTCTACAATGTACCATGGGGCTTGAACTCAGGACCCCAAGATCAAGTGTCACACACTCTACTGACTGAGCCAGTCGCACACCCTGAGGATTTTGTTTTAAATATAAAGTGTTCTATTTGGGTGTAGTAATGTCAGCAGACAGGGAAGTTCTGGGAGTTTGGATACTTTGGAATATCTTTACATAGGATACACCTGGCTTAATGGAGAAATTGTTCTATGACTGTTGCTATTGATATGTCTTTCAGATGTTTTCCACTGATGTTTGTGATGCTTCAAAAATCCAAATTCTGTTTGAATGAATTTAATTTTATGCTTATTTCTACCTGCACCTTTCCCTATGTGCACTACCACATTTTGCTACTGGCAAAAGTTACTGCCCTATTACCTCATGATAAATCTTAACAATATTCATTTAGAATGCTTTAAATATATATATAGACTACACTTGTGGATAAAAACCCCACACATGACATATTATTACACACCTATAAGAATGGCTAAAATTCGGGGCGCCTTGGTGGCTCAGGTGGTTAAGTGACTGCCTTCGGCTCAGGTCATGATCCCCGGGTCCTGGGATCAAGCCCCATGTCGGGCTCCCTTGCTCAGTGGGGAGTCTGCTTCTCCCTGTCCCTCTGCCCCTCTCCCTACTTGTGCTCGCTTGTGCTCTCTCTCGCTCAAATAAATAAATAAAATCTTTTAAATTGTTTTTAAAGATTAAATTACATCACAAAGACGGAGCACACCAAGTGTTGGCAAGGAGCTGGAGGAACTGGAACTCTCAGATACTGCTGATGGGGATGTAGAGTGTTGAAACTGCCTTGAAGACACATTTTGGCAGGTTTTAAAAGTGCTCACCATACACGTACCATATGATCCTGCGTGTAGGTACTTAGCCAGGAAACATGAAAGCATATGCCCAAAGACTTGTGTAAGAATGCTCATAGCTGCTTTATTTCTAATGACCTAAAACTGTAAAGTCCATCACCTGGTTAGAGAAACAAATTGTGGGGCAGTCACATAGTGGAGCGCTGGGTGGCAACAAGGACAAGACACAAGGACTGTCCAGTCCACAAGGACTGGAACACACTGCCACATGGATAAACCTCAAAATGATTATGCTGAGTGAAAGAAGCTAGACCAAAAAAAAAAAGGCGCCTTCGCTGTATGATTGCATTTATTAATTTTTTTAAATGCAAACAGATACACAGTGAGAGAAACAGAGCAGAAGTTGCTAGGGTCGGGGAAGGAAGGGGCTGGAGGGATTACAGAGCACCCCAAGGAAGCCTTTGGAGTGATGGACAGGTTCACTATGTTGATTGTGGTGCTGGTTTCCTGGGTGCATTCATATGTCAAAACTTACACCTGCCATATAACCCAGCCATTCCACTATCTGAATACCTACCCAAGAGAAGTACACAGGCCCAACTATAGTCGCCAGAAGCAGGTCACTGACGATTCTTTACCAAGAATATAGTTTCTGCAGAAAACTTCATTAGGCTAATTTCTGTTTCTTGATGAGTTTTCTATGCATTAAAGATGAACTACCTCCATTTTTTCCACTTCCAGTTAAAACGTACTAAAATTGTATTCATTGGGATCAGTTAATTCCTTGTAAATATAAGATTTCCTATATTGGGGGTGCCTGAGTGGCTCAGTCGGTTAAACGTCTGCCTTCAGCTCAGGTCATGATCTTAGGGTCCAGGGATCAAGTCCCACATCGGGCTTCCTGCTCAGTGGGGAGCCTGCTTCTCCCTCTGCCTCTGCGTCTTCTCTCTACTCATGCTCTCTCTCATGGTATCTCTCTCTCTCAAATCAATCAATCAATAAATAAATCTTAAAAAAAGATTTCTCATATGGATCAAATTCGCAATTAGAACTTGTGCCTACACACATCTTAGGTCTGTTATTCCCGAATGCTCAGGAGTCAGGCTTTTACCACGTGCACAGGTTTACCCACCGTCAAATCATATTGTTACTGTTCCTAGCAATAAAAGTCATTATTTTTTTTGAAGTTTTTTTGAAAAATACTTATCATTTGCCTAAACCATCCCACAGAGAAATGTGAGCATGTCCCACAGTTGCCTAGATGCCCCTTGGTGCTGGCTCATTGTACAGCCTGTCCAGTTTTCCCCTGTTCTTCTTGTCTCTGTGTGCAGCAGTATCTGCTCCGGGACCTGTAAGCCATTTTCAGGGTTAGAGTATCCACAGGGATATGAAGGCAGCTCAGAGAGTCTCACTTCACTTGTCAACAACTTCATTCATAATTTAAAAAAAAATGACAATTGGAACATCTATTCGTTTTGCAAAAATCAGTGAGTTTGATATAAAACAGTATTGGCTTATATGTGGGGAAATGAGTACATTGAGGGAAAGCTAAAGCAGGGAGCTAGGTGACCCCTCCCAGGAAGGAAATGTGGCACTATATCTCGTAAGTACCCCTACCGAACAATGTAATTTTAAGAAGGTGAGTCCCTGTGTGCTAATATGAAAATAACTCTAATTTGCTAAATGAAACAGGAAGTCAGAGTAGTATGAACAGTGACTAAATAAGAAGAGTGTTATACGTAAATCTATTCGTGGGCATGGAAAGTTTTAGAAGATACACAAGAAAACATCAATCGGATTCTGCAGGCTCTACCCAATCCATGGCCTCCCATCAGTGTTCCCTGAGCATAAGCCCTGTCTCCCCAGGAAGGAGACCCAAGTGTCAGCTACCGATGACAGGCCCAATGAGGAGAGAAGGGAAAAAGTAAGGACAAGGATTTGAGCATGTGAAAGGAGAGAGTGCCAGGAGAATCCGTTCTGGATCCGAGGAAGCTCTGAGGAGGAGGAATGATCTGTAAGTGGAAAGAAACCACTGGTACTATAGCTCCTCCAAATGTGTCCCAAATCCTCCACACCCACCCCTACTCCCTAGCCTGAGCACATCTTGCCACACCATTCCCCCCTGCAAGCTCCGGGTTCAGGACTGCCCAGGAAGGGTGAGGGCAGGTCCTGAGTTGCTGCCATGGCTGTTTCTGCTCTTTGGATCATGTGGCCTATGGCTTGGGGTTTGTCTCACTCTGTGACTGACATTGAGTTTTGTTCAGTGTTTAGAGGGGACCCAGTGTCTGACAGAAGGGTACAAAGCTTATATACCCAGTAGGGAGATTAAGAAACTGACTTTAGAAGAGACAGACCAAAGCCAACGAAAGGAATCATGGACATGCCAACTCTAATCTTAGTAATGTTGGCTCTCAGTGAAGGCAGATAAAACTTTTTTTTTATTTTATCAAATGTTAAT
Source organism: Callorhinus ursinus (assembly GCF_003265705.2). Classification (NCBI taxonomy): domain Eukaryota; kingdom Metazoa; phylum Chordata; class Mammalia; order Carnivora; family Otariidae; genus Callorhinus; species Callorhinus ursinus. Next base: position 9,586 of record NW_027398471.1, read on the forward strand.
ACACTACAGAGCCATGGCCCACCCAGATCAATTTGCAAGTCCTCTTAGATAGCCTAGGCATTCCAGGGCTCATAAGTGCACAGACGATATACACCCGAGTGCCCCTGCATAAGTATAAGGTTACCCAGCATCTCATCACCAGTTGGCCCTAGAGCCCACATCTATAATCATTTATGGCGTGTCACGCTCTGCTCTGAAAGCTTCACATGTGTCCTAATTTCATTGTCCCACAACCCTTTGGCCATATTCCCAAGGCCACATAGCTGATGAGGGGTAAGCAAGGGGTTTGTTTGAACCCAGACAGACTGATGAATCCTGAAAATACTCATGCCTGCTTCATCAGCCCCTGTTGCAGCCCCAGCAGGAAAAGACAGGGTCCTTGGTCTTCCTCACCCAAAGTTCCTCCCTCATGCTCCTGTACCCTATGCCATCTGTCTTTGCAACCAGAACATAGGACCATCTTGCACTTGAAACATGTGCACACAGTGAACAGGTGAACAGGTATGAGACTGTTGCTTGTTGCAGCACCGGCCCAGCCAGGAGCCTGGGGGATTCTTTCTGGAGCCTGCCATCTTTAATTCTCAAGTGGCTAATCCAGCATTTAGGCTTCATCTGATCCCTGACAGGAGGGGGCAGTTGACCTGAGGCCATCGAGATCTCTTTCTCAGGAATTCATAGATGGACATAAGCAATTTTGGTTGAGGGCAGACTCCTGGGGTTGACCATGTGGACTGAGCATCAGATGGCCATGCTACAAAACTTCAGACTGGGGTCCTTCTTCCAATGGACTCAGGCCCACATCCCTCCTTCTGAGTCAGCTCACCTCACAGAAGTGCTCCAGGGCCCACCTGCACTGATTTAAAAGGCAGAGACTCAGGCTGGGAGCAAGATGGCGGAGGAGTAGGAGGCCTAGATTTCGTCTGGTCTCAGGAATTCAGCTGAATAGGGATCAAACCATTCTGAACACCTATGAACTCAACAGGAGATCAAAGAGGAGAGTAGCAACAACTCTCTGAACAGAGAAGCGACCACTTACTGGAAGGTAGGGCATGCGGAGAAGTGAATCCGAGGCGATATTCGGGAGGATAGACGGCGGGGGAGGGGCCTCCGCCGGCCGCTTCTGGCAAGTGCTAGAGCCGCGGAGCACAAAATCGGACCTTTTAGAACTCGGCTCCGCTGAGGGACGTCGCTGCAGTGGCTAAGCGGGGGGTGGAATCCTCCCGGGACAGTGTGGTCTCAGGACCCTTGGGGTCACAGAAAGACCGGGGGTGCCTGAGTGCGGCAGAGCTCCCAGGTATCAGAGCGGGGAAGCTGGCTGCAGAGACGGAGCCGAGGGGCAGGTTCTCAGCTTGGGGTGGCCATAAACTGTGATCCGCGGCCCAGTCGGGCCATTGCTCCTGTAGCAGGGACCCAACAAGCGGCAGGTCTGGGGAGACTCCCCTTCCTCCCCCGGGAGGAGCGGCGCGGGAATGCACCACAGGGATCTGCTGGGGTCGGGTGCCAGAGATAGCAATGCTCGGTCACAAGCCGGGTGAGCACGGAGTGTGGCCGGAGACCGGGGACACGGGAGTGACTGCTTTTCTCTGGGGGCACACTGGGGAGCGGGGCCCCTAGTTCTCAGCTCCTCCGGTGGAGATTGGGAGGCCACCATTTTTGCCCTGGTCCTCCAAGGCTGTACGGAGAGCTTGCAGGGAACAAAAGCTCCTGAGATCAAACCCGAGCAGCTTCCTTAGCCCGGACC
>NW_027398472.1:0-11322 GCF_003265705.2 Callorhinus ursinus
AATTAATAACAAAAGCAAAGAAACACATTGACAACAATACAATAATACTGGGGAACTTCAACACCCCCCTCACTGAAATGGACAGATCATCTAAGCAAAAGATCAACAAGGAAATAAAGACTTTAAATGACACACTAGACCAAATGGACTTCACAGATATATTCAGAATATTCCATCCCAAGGCAACAGAATAAACATTCTTCTCTAGTGCCCATGGAACATTCTCCAGAATAGGTCACATTCTAGGTCACAAATCAGGTCTCAACTGGTACCAAAAGGTTGGGATCATTCCCTGCATATTTTCAGACCACAATGCTTTGAAACTAGAACTCAATCACAAGAGGAAAGTCAGAAAGAACTCAAATACATGGAGGCTAAAGAGCATCCTACTAAAGAACGAATGGGTCAACCAGGAAATTAAAGAAGAATTTAACAAGTTCATGGAAACAAATGAAAATGAAAACACAACTGTTCAAAATCTTTGGGATACAGCAAAGGCAGTCCTGGGAGGAAAGTATATAGCAATACAAGCCTTTGTCAAGAAACAAGAGAGGTCTCAAATACACAACCTAACCCTACACCTAAAGGAGTTGGAGAAAGAACAGCAAATAAAGCCTAAACCCAGCAGGAGAAGAGAAATAATAAAGATCAGAGCAGAAATCAATGAACTAGAAACCAAAAGAACAGTAGAACAGATCAACAAAACTAGGAGCTGGTTCTTTGAAAGAATTAACAAGATTGATAAACCCCTGGCCAGAATTATCAAAGAGAAAAGAGAAATGACCCAAATCAACAAAATCATGAATGAAAGAGGAGAGATCACAACCAACACCAAAGAAATACAAACCATTATAAGAACATATTATGAGCAAATATATGCCAGCAAATTAGATAATCTGCAAGAAATGAATGCATTCCTAGAGGTGTACCGACTACTAAAACTGAATCAGGAAGAAATAGAAAACCTGAACAGACCTATAACCACTAAGGAAATTGAAGCAGTCATCAAAAATCTCCCAACAAACAAAAGCCCAGGGCCAGATGGCTTCCCAGGGGAATTCTACCAAACATTTAAAGAAGAATTAATACCTATTCTTCTGAAACTGTTCCAAAAAATAGAAATGGAAGGAAAACTTCCAAACTCGTTTTTTGAGGCCACCATTACCTTGATCTGCAAACCAAAGACCCCATCAGAAAGGAGAATTACAGACCAATATCATTGATGAACATGGATGCAAAAATTCTCACCAAAATACTAGCCAATAGGATCCAACAGTACATTAAAAGGCTTATTCACCACGACCAAGTGGGATTTATCCCTGGGCTGCAAGGTTGGTTCAACATCCGCAAATCAATCAACGTGATACAATACATTAACAAAAGAAAGAACAAGAAACATATGATCCTCTCAGTAGATGCAGAAAAAGCATTTGACAAAGTACAGCCTCCTTTCTTGATCAAAATTCTTCAGAGTATAGGGATAGAGGGTACATACCTCAATATCATAAAAGCCATCTATGAAAACCCACAGCAAATATCATTCTCAATGGGGAAACACTGAGAGCTTTCCCCCTCCGGTCAGGAATGTGGCAGGGATGTCCACTATCACCACTGCTATTCAACATAGTATTAGAAGTCTTAGCCACAGCAATCAGACAACAAAAAGAAATAAAAGGCATCCGAATTGGCAAAGAAGAAGTCAAACTCTCACTGTTTGCAGATGATATGATACTTTATGTGGAAAACCCAAAAGACTCCACCCCAAAACTGCTAGAACTCATACAGGAATTCAGTAAAGTGGCAGATATAAAATCAATGCCCAGAAATCAGTGGCATTCCTATACACAAACAACAAGACAGAAGAGAGAGAAATTAAGGAGTCGATTCCATTTACAATTGCACCCCAAACCATAAGATACCTAGGAATAAATCTAACCAAAGAGGCAAAGGATCTGTACTCAGAAAACTATAAAATACTCAGGAAAGAAATTGAGGAAGACACAAAGAAATGGAAAAATATTCCATGCTCATGGATTGGAAGAACAAACATTGTGAAGATGTCAGTGTTTCCTAGAGCAATCTACACATTTAATGCAAACCCCATCAAAATACCATCAGCTTTTTTCAAAGAAATGGAACAAATAATCCTAAAATTTGTATGGAACCAGAAAAGACCCCGAATAGCCGGAGGAATATTGAAAAAGAAAAGCAAAGCTGGTGGCAGCACAATTCCAGACTTCAAAGCCGTGATCATCAAGACAGTATGGTACTGGCACAAAAACAGACACATAGATCAATGGAACAGAATCGAGAGCCCAGAAATGGACCCTCAACTCTATGGTCAACTCATCTTTGACAAAGCAGGAAAGAATGTCCAGTGGAAAAAAGACAGTCTCTTCAATAGATGGTGTTGGGAAAATTGGACAGCCACGTGCAGAAGAATGAAACTGGACCATTTCCTTACACCACACACAAAAATAGACTCAAAATGGTTGAAAGACCTAAATGTGAGACAGGAGTCCATCAAAATCCTAAAGGAGAACACAGGCAGCAACCTCTTCAACCTTAGCTACAGCCACTTTTCCTAGACACATTGCCAAAGGCAAGGGAAATAAGGGCAAAAATGAACTATTGGGACCTCATCAAGATAAAAAGCTTTTGCACAGCAAAAGAAACAGGCAACAAAACCAAAAGACAACTGACAGAATGGGAGAAGATATATGCAAATGACATATCAGATAAAGTGCTAGTATCCAAAATCTATAAAGAACTTCTTAAACTCAACACCCAAAGAACAAATGAGTCAATCAAGAAATGGGCAGAAGACATGAACCGACATTTTTCCAAAGAAGACATCCAAATGGCCAACAGACACATGAAAAAGTGCTCAACATCGTTTGGCATCAGGGAAATCCAAATCAAAACCTCAATGAGATATCACCTCACACCAGTCAGGATGGCTAAAATTAACAAGTCGGGAAACGACAGATGTTGGCGGGGATGCGGAGAAAGGGGAACCCTCCCATACTGCTGGTGGGAATGCAAGCTGGTGCAGCCACTCTGGAAAACAGTAGGGAGGTTCTTCAAAAAGTTGAAAATAGAGCTACCATACAATCCAGCAATTGCCCTACTGGGTATTTACCCCAAAGATACAAATGTAGGGATCCGAAGGGGTACGTGCACCCCAATGTTTATAGCAGCAATGTCCACAATAGCCAAACTGTAGAAAGAGCCAAGATGCCCATCGACAGATGAATGGATAAAGAAGAAGTGGTATATATACACAATGGAATATTATGCAGCCATCAAAAGGAATGAGATCTTGCCATTTGCAACGATGTGGATGGAATTGGAGAGTGTTATGCTGAGCGAAATAAGTCAATCAGAGAAAGACATGTACCATGTGACCTCACTGATATGAGGAATTCTTAATCTCAGGAAACAAACTGAGGGTTGCTGGAGTGGTAGGGGGTGGGGGGGATGGGGTGGCTGGGTGATAGACACTGGGGAGGGTATGTGCTATGGTGAGTGCTGTGAATTGTGCAAGACTGTTGAATCACAGATCTGTACCTCTGAAACAAATAATACATTATACGTTAAAAAAAAAAAGAAGAAGAAGAAGATAGCAGGAGGGGAAGAATGAAGGCGGGGAATCGGAGGGGGAAGCGAACCATGAGAGACGATGGACTCTGAAAAACAAACTGAGGGTTCTAGAGGGGAGGGGGTGGGGAGAGGGGTTAGCCCGGTGATGGGTATTAAGGAGGGCACGTTCTGCATGGAGCACTGGGTGTTATATGCAAACAATGAATCATGGAACACTACATCAAAAACTAATGACGTAATGTATGGTGATTAACATAACATAATAATAAAAAATAAATAAAAAATAAAAATAAAAAAAGAGAGACATACATACCTGGAATCAAATTTCTACTCTACCACTTATCAGCTGTGTGCCTTTGGAAACTCACAAACTCTACCTGTCAGGTTCTTCATCTATAAAATGAGGAGAGGAAACACACCTGTTCCATAGGATTGTTGTGAGGATCAAATGAGATAATTAATGCATGGAAGGAGACAGTGTTGGGCTAATTGTCAACATCAATGGTGATTGTCAACCTCATGATCACCCACATTCTTTTTTTTTAATTTAATTTTATTATGTTATGTTAGTCACCATACAATACATCATTAGTTTTTGATGTAGTGATCCACAATTCATTGTTTTCATATAACACCCGGTGCTCCATGCAGTACGTGCCCTCTTTAATACCCATCACCGGGCTAACCCATCCCCCCACCCCCCCTCCCCTCTAAAACCCTCAGTTTGTTTCTCAGTGTCCATCGTCTCTCATGGTTCATCTCCCCCTCCGATTTCCCCCCTTCGTTTTCCCTTCCTTCTCCTAATGTCCTCCATGCTGTTCCTTATGTTCCACAAATAAGTGAAGCCATATGATAATTGACTTTCTCTGCTTGACTTAGTTCACTTAGCATAATCTCCTCCAGTCCCATCCATGTGGATGTAAAAGTTGGGTATTCATCCTTTCTGACGGCTGAGTAATATCCCATTGTATATATGGACCACATCTTCTTGATCCATTCATCTGTTGAAGGGCATCTTGGCTCTTTCCATGGTCTGGCTATTGTGGACATTGCTGCTATGAACATTGGGGTGCATATGGCCCTTCTTTTCACTACATCTGTGTCTTTGGGGTAAATACCCAGGAGTGCAATTGTTGGGTCATAGGGTAGCTCTATTTTTAATTTTTTGAGGAACCTCCACACTGTTTTCCAAAGTGGCTGTACCAACTGGCATTCCCACCAACAGTGTAAGAGGGATCCCCTTTCTCCAAAACCTCTCCAACATTTGTTGTTTCTTGCTTTGTCAATTTTTGCCATTCTAACTGGTGTAAAGTGGTATCTCAATGTGGTTTTGATTTGAATTTCCCTGATGGCTAATGATGATGAACATTTTTTCATGTGTCTGTTAACCATTTGTGTGTCTTCTTTGGAGAAGTGTCTGTTCATGTCTTCTGCCCATTTTTTTACTTGATTATTTGTTTTTTGGGTGTTGAGTTTGAGAAGTTCTTTATAGATCTTGGATACCAGCCCTTTATCTGTAGTGTCATTTGCAAATATCTTCTCCCATTCTGTGGGTTGCCTCTTTGTTTTGTTGACTGTTTCCTTTGCTGTGCAGAAGTTTTTTATCTTGATGAAGTCCCAAAAGTTCATTTTTGCTTTTGTTTCACTAGCCTTTGGAGATGTATCTTGAAAGAAGTTGCTGTGGCCGATGTCAAAGAGGTCACTGCCTATGTTCTCCTCATCTCCCACATTCTGCACTAATTCTGTGGCTAAGGAAGCAAATTTGTGTGCCTGTCCTGTTACAGCCTGAGGGCGTCGGCACAGAATACCAGGGGACTCATCTTCCTCCATGCTTTTCTTGTGTTCCTCCACTCTCCAGGGTGGCACTACTTTCTTCCCAGATGACCTCTGAACCTTGGTTTCATCCCAGCCTCTCCTCTCCCTCGCTCCCTACATCAAATAGAAGGCTAATTTTTGCCTCCCAAAACTAATCTCTAGTATCTGTGCTCTAGGCTCCACTCATACTGCCAAGGTCTTATTTTATAGGCTCACCAGCTCCTGGTTCAACTCCCATCACCGCCTTCCTGGTGGGCACCTGACTCTAGGCAGCTCCAGCTCAAGCCCAGCCTCCACACAGCATCAGTGTCATCTACGTTCTAGTATAAAATCATGCCACTTCTTTGCTTTAAAAGCTCTGGGATTCCCCATTGTTGCCTTGTTGCATGAGGCCCTTCTAAACCTGCCACTTGCCTACCCATGGAACCTCATCTTCCTCCGACTGTTTCTTGCTGGTTCCCTCTCTGTGTCTGCATTTCAATCACATGCACCTACTTGCTGCTCCCCTAGCCAACCTACAGACCCACGAATTAGAAAAAAATGCTTGATGTTGCAAACGATTGAAATTTGGGGAGCTGTTTTTTTTATGCAGCATTATCTCAACAGAAATTGGACTAAATGTAGCAGAAATTGTAATTGAATAACCAGATATTGAGCTGCAGTGGTTTTCCCCTCTAATATAACAGCTGTAGTACAATTTCACTCCAAAATAGTCATGGATTGAAAAACTCACAAATAAATACACATGAAGAGGGAAATCATGTATGCTGCTCTGGGAAACATTTGCTAAATGTGTGTCTTATCTACCCATAACCTCATCTCCATTAGTGGGGGTAATTTTCTTCTATAAAATACCATAGTCAAGTTTTAAAGAATAAAAATTATGACTGAAGAAAAACCAAAGAGGCAGGAAAAAAATGCAGACTAAATGGCATTCAATAAAAATTTGAGAAGAAGTAACACAAAATGGAGACAATTAAGGTTGAGTGAATGATTCGGGGTGCAGGAAAGGAAGCTCAGGAAGACGAAGAGCTAACCGTGTGGGTATACAAATAAGAGGTCCCCAAAGGGGCAGGAAGAGTGAGAAGAGTGAAAATCTGAGCAGAGCCCTGGATATGGGTCTGAGCCTGATGTGTCACCAAGGGGAGGCTAGCACGGTGGCTGGGTAAAAAGGTCAGGGTCATGGGAGAACAGTGGGCCCAAATAGAGGTAGCTATTGAATTAATTCCCTTGGGCATTTATCTGAGAGCCTTAATGGATGCTTGAAGATCATTTTGCCCACATTAGCTACTCAGGAGACTTGACCCTCAATGAGGGGCACCGTTGGGTACATTAATCGCCCTGCTAATGGCCTGACCTCTTCGATAATGTCACATATACAGTTCTTTTCCCAGAATGGTTTTGGAGTGCCCCTGCCCCCGCAATAATTCCATATTGTTTCTCTCATCTTTTGCTAGGAAGGAAGGAAAGGAGCAATGGTGGGAGAAAGGAGAGAGGAGGGGCAAAGGACAAGCTATAATTCACTCCTGGTGATTCCTGGAGCCCATGTATAAGGCAGTGTTGATACCCTGAGAATTACCCAGCAAGGTAAAGATGTCCTGTTTAGTTCCTGGGGCCATGTGTGCATACTCTGAATTACTTTGATCTTCAGTCTGAATGAGGCAACTCGAACCGATCCAGGAGTTGGAACCCATATTTAATTCATAGCAAAAACTCCTTGCTGGAAAAACATATGGAGCAGGGTAGAACCCACCAGTTGTCATTAGTCATTAAAGGGAAAAAATGTTTTATCCAGCCTTTCTATGCAATTAACATGACATCATCTAAGAGCCTGTGGTGTGAAATGGGTACTAAGTACCATGGAGAATTGATCTCGGCTCTTTCAGTGCTTCATTTCAACATAAACCTCGATAAAGAGAACAGAAAGCAAATAGGGTGTTTTTGTTATTTAAGTATCTTAATATTTTCCATCTTGGAAATTATCTTTGAGAGTTAGTAAGATACCATTGTCTGCTGAGCAGATCTAACTTCAGTGATTTTCAAGTTTCCATGGGCCATAAACTGTTAAATCCTTTGGGGACAGCTTTGTATATCAGGTTTGAAAAAGGCTTTGTGTCCAGAACATGTACTAAATAAACAAATAAACAGACAAATAAGTAAATCTACCATATCAACAGGCAGTGCCCTGGGTGATTTCGGAAATGGGTCTTCTTTAATGGCGGTATCCAAGTCTAGAACACAGACTTCATATAAGTTCAATTAGTACAGAATATGCTATAGCCTGCAGTGGCCCATTCTAGAAAAGAGATTCTTTATTATTTTTACTAGAAAAGAAGTTAATTATAAAAATATAGTCATTAAGAATTTTGAAGGAAAAAATGCCCTAGTATTCCAACAATTCCTAACAGAGTAAGTAAGTAAAATAAATTTGGGAAGGGAGTGAATCATTTTCTTCTACAGGCTTTAGGTTCCTATATTTAACATAAAATGTAGGGACCAGAAAATTTCTAAGTCCTTCCTGGTGGCAAAGGACCAAGATCTCTAAGTCTGTGGATGAACATAAATTAAAGGTAGGCCCTCATACTTGCAACCAAGGCTCCTCTGAATCTGGCCTCCCACCCCTACTGCTAACTCACTCCATTTTGCTGCAACTCACACAACTCACCAGAAACCCATCCACTTTACCAGAACCACTCTTCTCAGTGGGACATCCTTGGAAAGGCCAGGCTCCAACCTTTTTCTCAGCTTGGCCAGGCTGCTCACCTCATTTGGAATGGCATCCCTAGATTCCCCAAATCCCACTTTTTCTTCAAGACACAGCTCACTGTTTGCTTCTTCTGTGAAGCTTTCCCTGACTAGATCAGCTGTGGCTCTTTCATTTCTCTGAGCTCTTTCATTTCTCTAATCATACTGTTTGTATGACTTACAGTGTGACTACATACAGTCCAATATGTACTGTGGATGTTTCATTTAGTTTAAGAGCTTGGGCTGTAGAACCAAGCTGCCCAGGTTCAAATCCCATTTATACCACTTACTTACTCTATGACAGTGAGTAGTTAGTGAACCTCAATTAATCTGTCTCTGCCTCAGTTTTATAAATTGAGAATAATGTGATAGGTACTTTAGAAGTTGTGTGTTGGAACCATTTCTGGCCAAATCATTTTAAGTGAATTTATTGAGAGTGTCTCAAGAAATGTATTCAGCAGTCTACAACACTAGTATTATGTAATATTTTTTGTAGTCTACTTAAAAATGTGTATTATTTTAATATAGTCATGTTCATATAAAATACGTAAGGGGCACCTTGGTGGCTCAGTTGGTTAAGCATCCAACTCTTGATTTCCGCTCAGGTCGTGATCTCGGGGTTGTGGGATCGAGCCCCATGTGGGGCTCCACTCTCAGTGGAGCTGAGGAGCTCATGTGCACTCCAAATAAATAAATAAATAAATAAAATATTTTTTAAGAAGTTAAAAATACAGAAAAATGAAGAACTCATAATCCCACCACCCAGAAGTAGTCATTGCTAAAAATGGTGCATTTGGGAATATCTTACAGATATGTTCCCACAAATTGTGGTAGTTTTAAAATATGTCCAAGCAAGTCTTTGACACTCCTTCCCTTAAAAGGTGGAGCCTAATTCCATTCCCACTGAGACTCGGTCAAACTTAATGACTCAGTTCTAGCTATTCAAATGTGGCAGATATGATGGTATGGGATTTCTGAAACTGTCTCTCTGTCTCTCTGCCTCTGCCTCTCCCTCCTGCCCTCCTGCCCTCCCTCCCTTTCTCTTTGTCTCATCACTCTCTCTGGAGGAGCCAGTTGCCATATGGGGACATTCAAGCAGCACAATGGAGTGGCACATATGGTGAAAAACTGAAGCCTCCTGCCAACAGCCACATGAGTGAGCCATCTTGGAAGGAGATCCTCCAGCTCTAGTCAAGTCTTCAGAGATTACAGCCCCAGCCAACATTCTGACTCCAAAGACATGAGCTACCCTGAGCTGAAATCACCCAGCCAAGCCATTCCCAAATTCCAGACACACAGAAACTATGAGATAATAAACGTTTGTTGTTTTAAGCCACTAAGTTTTGAAGTAACTTGTGAAGCAGTAATAAATAGTTAATACACATACATACAACACTACACACATACACAATATACACTATATATATTTCCCCCCCAAAATGGGAAAACATTTCACCTGTCTTTTTGTAACCCTCTTCATTTTTTATTTTTTAATTTATTTTTTAATTTATTTAAATTCAATTAATTAACATATAGTGTATTATTAATTTCAGAGGTAGAGTGCAATGATTCATCAGTCTTATATAACACCCCATGCTCATTATATCACAGGCCCTCTTTAAAGTCCAACACCCAGTTACCCCATCTCCCCACCCCTCCCCATTTTTTATTAATAATAACATATTAACTTCTTTCCATATGTATCCTCAGTGATGATTTTAAGAGTCAGGAATTACATGCGGCCCCAGTCAAAAAAAAATTTTTTTTATTACTCCATATATCTTGTAGGGGAAGAAAAAACTTTTCCTTCTACCCTGTTAGTTTCAGCTTCTGGGCAAAATAAACTGACAAAAAACTGATTAACAAGAAAAAGGGCACACAACTTTATTTGATGTTAATATTATATTTACATGTACTTGGGGGTCTAACAGAAAAAGAAGTGAAACCCAAGTGGGTAGGCCTGAGAGCTTATATACCACTTTAACAAACAGTGATAAATTTGCTGAAAAGTGACAAGACAAGGAAAAGCAGTTTGGGCCTCTAGAGGTGGTAAATTGTGGGTGAAGAATATATAGGAAAAACTAGTAAAAGATAAAGGTTATTTCAGTGAGGTTTATTACTCAGATTCAATCTCATGCAGTCTCTGGGGTGATAAGGGCCTCTCTGGTGGGGGGCGGAGCAAGATGGCGGAGGAGTAGGAGAACTAGATTTCGTCTGGTCTCAGGAATTCGGCTGAATAGGGATCAAACCATTCTGAATACCTACGAACTCAACAGGAGATCGAACAGGAGAGTAGCAACAACTCTCTGAACAGAGAAGCGACCACTTACTGGAAGGTAGGACGTGCGGAGAAGTGAATCCGAGGCGATATTCGGGAGGATAGACGGCGGGGGAGGGGCCTCCGTCGGCCGCTTCTGGCAAGTGATAGAGCCGCGGAGCACAAAATCGGACCTTTTAGAAGTTGGCTCCGCGGGGGGCCTCGCTGCAGTGGCTAAGCGGGGGGTGGAATCCTCCCGGGACAGTGTGGTCTCAGGACCCTCGGGGTCACGGAGAGACCAGGGGTGCCTGAGTGCGCCAGAGCTCCCAGGTATCAGAGCGGGGAAGCCGGCTGCAGAGACGGAGCAGAGTCGCGGGCTCTCAGCTCGGGGTTGCCATAAACTGTGATCTGCGGCCCAGTCGGGGCACGGCTCCCCCAGCAGGGACCCAACAAGCAGCAGATCCGGGGAGACTCCCCTTCCTTCCCGGGGAAGAGCGGTGCGGGAACGCACTGCAGGGATCTGCTGGGTTTGGAGACTCCGTGCGGGGTCGGGTGCCAGAGATAGCAACGCTCGATCACAGGCCGGGTGAGCACGGAGTGTGGCCGGAGACCGGGGACACGGGAGTGACTGCTTTTCTCTGGGGACACACTGAGGAGCGGGGCCCCGAGTTCTCAGCTCCTCCGGGTGGAGATTGGGAAGCCACCATTTCTGCCCTGGTCCTCCAAAGCTGTACCGAGAGCTTGCAGGGAACAAAAGCTCCTGAGAACAAACCGGAGCAGCTTCCTTAGCCCGGACCGACAAGGGCGGGGCAATTCCGCCTCCGGCAAAGACATTTGGGAACCACGGCAACAGGCCCCTCCCCCAGAAGATCAGCAAAAACAGCCAGCAAGCCAAGACCAAG